>NW_006159512.1:6613069-6659498 GCF_000334495.1 Tupaia belangeri chinensis
TTTCCAAAAGCATGGATTCTTAGTCAAATAAAAATCTGTGTGGTAGTCACAGTCATAAGATGGCCATCATCTCTCAGTGCATATAAACAATGATAACCATCTGCTTTAACATGTGTGAAGATATGACACTGTGAATCTGAGCCATGTGGCAAGGTTTGGATTCTCATTGGGACCTCCCTGAGCATGCCGGCAGGCATGTGCCTGTGGTCTGGGGCTGGCTGAGGCTGGAAGGGGGGGGGTGGGGGAGAGAGTGGATTGCAGCCTCTCAAGACCTTGGTGAGGGTTTTGTCTCTCCATCTCTTTCACTCTCTTTTTTTCTTTCTCAATCATGGAAGAAATAAACATTTTCAAAAAATGAAAAGAAATTGAAAGGTGAGGGAGACTTTCAGCTGTGATTTAATAGGCTTTTTCTCCCATTAATTGTTCTAGAACTTCGCAATACTGTCCCAGACTGCTGCCCCTACCACCCAATGGTTCCTCAACCTTACCTTTTGCAGGGAAATTTGAATTTGAATTTGAATGAATGTGAATTTGTTTCAGAGTCAATCAAAGCAAAGTATTGTTAGGATACTCAGTCCATTCTAAATATATGTTAGGACCCTGTAAGTCAAACATAAATGAGTGCTCACTGCCTCTCTGTATTTACTCCTGAGTTGTGTGTGGCTCATTTATGAAGGTAAAAATCCATAACTGAAGACTTCTTTAATATCAATCTTTTTAAAAATTTTATCATTATTTTGCTATAGGGCATGTGCACTCACCAGAGGGAGACAGAGAGAGAATAAGCAAACCACCTAGTCTAGAACTTGCATCTCAGTCAGCCATGTGGGAGTCCAGCATCTTAAACCACCATGCAACCTGCTGGCCTTTCATATCAATCGTTACATCTAAAAACTAACCCTCCCTTTAGTTTTTACATGTAAATCTCTTCTCCCTAGGACCCTGTTATGATTTTAGAACATGGCCATAAACTTTTTCCCCATGAGAGGAGAGATTTTTGTCACTTGAATTTGGGCAGACTTGTGACTGCTTTCAGCAATAGAGTATAGAAGTAGTGTTATGTGACTCATAAGGCTGAGGAATTAAAGGAGAGCAGCTTCCTCCTTGTCTTCTACGTACACTTGTTCTTGGAGTCATGAGCTACCATGTGAGAGGTCTCAATACCCTGAGGCCTCCATATTATGAGGAGGTCCACAGAGCATGGAGAGATCATGAGCAGATATGCTGATGGAAATTATGGTCACCAACCATATAAGTCAACTTCAGTCTTTGTGTATTCCCTGCTACTTACCCAGACTACTTGGAGCAGAAAAGGCCATCCCCACTATTCCTTGTCTGAATTCTTGACTCACACATCAATAAGCATATGAACTCCACTGTGTTCTGGAGCATTTCTTGTGCAGTGGTAGGTGGCTAGGATGGATCCTATCTCTCTGTCATTTTCTTTATCCTCTCTTCTCCTTACTATACTAGGGAGCTACCAGTTCTCCCATCATTCTTTCAAAAATCTCTGCAGATTGGATTGAGTCATTAAGAACATGGAACTGGGGCCAGCAGTTGGCGTAATGGCTATGTTGCTGGACTCCCATGTAGTCAACCACAGTTCGAGTCTTGGACTCAGTGGCTTAAACTCATGCTGGGAGCACATGCATGCATGCCCAAGATCCCAAGAGGAGAATGGAGGAGAAGGGATTGCAGAGTGGCCATCTCCCCTGGGGGGTGATTTTTCGCCTTCTGTCTCTGTCTCTCTCTGTCTTTCTGGCGAGTGCACATGACCTATAGCAAAAACCTCTCCAAAAGGAAAAAAACAGAAAGAAAGAAAGAAAAGAAAATGGGACAAGCAGATAGCGTAATGGTTACGTGGCTAGACTCGCATGTAATTGACCATGGTTCGAGTCTCAGACTTGGAGGCTTAAAACTCATGCCAGGCACATGTACATGCATGCCCAAAATCCTGAGAGAAGAATGGAGAAGGGATTGCGGCATCCCATCCACCCTAGGGGGTGATTTCTCACTGCCTATCTCTGTTTCTCTGGCGAGTGCACATGCCCTATAGCAAAAATTCTCTCTAAAAAAAAAAAAACAATATTTAATATTAATGTGATTCATGATTACACTGAAAAAGAGGTTTGTAAGTCACACAAATTACATGAAAAACCTAGAAATAGATGTTCCTGTCATAATTAATATGTATGAGATACTTTCTCTATTCTTTTTTTGTCTTTCATTTCCTATCCCAGTTCCAATGCCCACCTACCCCTCTAACGTGAAGAGTTTCCAGAAACTTTTAATATTCAACTAAGTAAACAATTATCAGATGTCTGTTTCTTTTAAAATAATAAAGTAAGTTATTATTTGTTGAATGCTACAAAAACATTTTACCAATATTACCTTAGCATCTTGGTTGTATGAGGTAAATCATATTATATCATTTTACTGAAAAGGAAAGTGTGACTTAGAGAGGTAAGAAAATACAGCTTCTAAATGGTGAAGCCAGGATTTGAACTCCGAGTTACAGAACCCCAAACCCAGGTCTCAACCACTGCACCAGTGGCTTTCACACATTTTAGCCATATCCTCTGATAAGAAATGGTCAATAAATACACACATAACTGAAATAGGAATGTGAGGAAACAATGAAAAACTTACCAGGTACAGCATGCTGGCCTTCTCTATTCTTTTTCATCTGTTTCCTTTTTTTTTTTAATGTATGCAGTGGGCCAGCAGGTGGCATGGTGGTTAAGGCAGCTGACCACAGTTCTAGTCTTGGACCTGGTGGCTTAAAAATCACTCCAGGCATGTGTGCATGTGTGCCCAAAAATCCAAGGAGGAGAATGAAAGAGAAGGAATTAAGGCATGAGCATCCCTTGGGGAGGTGATTTCTCACTTGCCCTCTCACTGTCTTTCTCTCTGTCTCTGTCTGGAGAGCACACATGCCCTATGGGGGGAAAAAATGTGTAAAAAATGTATGCGGTAACTCATCACATTGCTGCCAATCACAACACAGAGACTGAAAAATCACCGTGCTACCTTCTTTCATTTGACTTCAAATCTAAGAGGCCATCTAACTTGAGACTTTTTTTAAAATTAGAAACAAATCTTAAAAGTTCTATCTTCCTTGTCTGTTTTTAACGTGAAACCACTTGATAAAAAGTCCTATCTAAAACATTTAACAAAATGATCAAATTAATACCAGAAATATATATTATATCCAGTTGCCATAAATAGAAGACATAGGAGAGATTCTGTTCCCAGGTTTGCCTTCCTGTTCCAAACTCCTTCCTAGGATGGTCACCTGCCACAGCCCCTGCCGGGCACCCAGCATAGCACAGTACATCGTGTTTCCTCTTGCTCCAGGTGCTTAGACCATCAGCCCAGATAATCATGACTTGGCACAGCATGGGAAAAGTAGCTGGGCCAATCCCAGAAATTAGAGTAAGAATGATGGGGAAATAACCCAAAGAATGGTGAGACGAGAAGCTGAACGTTCATGAGACAGCACTGGGAATGGAGAAACAATGGCAACCACTGATAAACGGCAGTGATGGAGAAACTGAAGAGGCCACCTGGGGGGCAAAGGGGAATGGAGCACACATTCCAAGAGACATGGAGAGAACCCCAGACCTGTAAGAGTCAAAAGAAGCTAGTTTCTCACATGGCATCTGGTCCTGGTGGCTTTGTGGGTCCAATACCAGCATGTGTATACTCAAAGTATATCTTTATTTCTGGAAATTTGAAGGACTCTAATTCTTTGCTATCCAAATTTCCTCATTCAAAAATGGATACCCAAAATACCTTCACATCAAGAATATATATAAAAAAAAAAGACAGTGTGGGACAAACACAGAGTCACAGACAAGAGACAGTCCTTCATGAAGGATATTCTCATGCTTCTATATTTGAGAATTTTTAAAATAATAATTAAAGGCAGCCTGTGCCCTAGCTAGATCCTCTGTGGCCAATGGTTTGGTTTGGTTTTGGTTTCAGACCCATTGGCCAAAAAAATAAAAATACAAAAACCACCAGGCACATATCATATTATCCTGTCTACCCAAAATTCCAAAAGGAAGAAGAGATAAAGAGATTGAGGCATGATTATGCCCTATGGGAGGAGGTGCTTTCTTGCTTTCCCTTTCTCTGTGTCTCTTTCTCTATCTCTATCCAGCAAGTGAATGTGTCTTCTGGCAAATTAAATAATAAGAAAATAATAGTAACTACAACACCTTTTATCTGAAGATATGATACCTTATCATCTAAAAAAGAATCATTTGCACATAATCATCTATAAAATAGGAGTAATTATACTACCTTCCCATATCTTTGTTGTGATGAAAAGAGTAAATGCATGTAAAATCCTTACATAAGTGCCTCCCACATAGGACATGTTCAATAAATAGGATTTGATTCTATGATAATTCTGTGACATGGGTGGGTATTACAGAGGCATTTGATAAGTAAAGAAACAAGCACTCAGAGAGAGTCCAGGCCACGCTGAAGGTTGCACAACTCTTAAGTGATAACTGAGGTCCTTGGCCTCTGCTCCTTCATCTATTCATTCCACAGATATTCAAGGAGCGCCAGGCATACTCCATATATGGTGAAGGTAATAAGTGCAATTCTACTTACACAAACTAGAGAATCTTCTTTCTCCCGTTTTACCATTCTTTACAGTATAGACATCAACTCTGATAGATAACTGCTCTTTGTTTTATGCCTTACAAGTGAGATTCAAATCAAACTAATAAAGAGCTAGAAGATTAGAAGGATATCCATCTTCTGGTATCTTGAAAAATTAGAATTAGGGGACCAGTAGATGGCATAATGGTTATATCACTGGACTCCCACATAGTCAACCATGGTTCAAGTCCTGGATCTGGTGGCTTAAACCTCACACTGGGTATGTGTACATACATATCCAAGATCCCAAGAGAAATTTCAGTCTGTGCAATTTTTGTTGCTTTGCCTGTATCTCTCTTTTGCTACCAAGCATGTAAGTACACATGTTTGATAGCAAAAATATAACAACAACAACAAAAAAAAAAAAAAATAGAATCGGTGCCTCCTCTGTATATGTCCACAGCCTCTGAACTCACCCTGCCATGGCATGACCACACCATATTATAATTCTTTGGACTATTACCTTTCCCCATGCCGAGACCCAAGGCTATCAGTTTCTTGAGGGCAGGAACTATCCTCAGCATAGCACAGAGTAGGTGCACAATAAATATTGTATTGATTTGAATTAAATCAAAGGGTTACATTATCATCTCAGTGCAGGCGCCTTGGGTTTTTTTAATACTCAGATTGATCTTAGCTTTTAATGTCACTGAGAAGTTTTATTCCTCAGATGCTTTGGGGAGGGCTGTTGTATCTCCATCTGGGGTAACCCCCATGACGGTTTTCAGTTTAAGAGCAACAAGCTCAATGAGAACCTGAAGTAGGCAACAGGAAATCAAAATGGTTCCCCCATCACAAATAACACTTACATGCATTTCTTAAGCCCTGAGCTCTACAAAGATGGGAGCACAAGAAGAACATAAGTAAAAGTGTGGGGAAGAGAGAAAAGGAAGTGAAGGTGAGAAAGACATTGGAAAACAGCACCCATTCAGACATAATAAAGCTACCCAAATGAAAAATTGTAGACTGCCTCTCTGTCCCCTCCTCTTTGCCACCATACTGTGAAGAGTGTCTGACTGATTTAGAAAACAAAAAGTAACTATTTATCCATCTATCATCTATCTACATAGAGAAAGAGAGAGAGGGAGACTGTTTAATCAAAAATCAGTGTGAAACCCTTTGGAGTCTTTTTTTTAAAGAAGTAATTCTAATTCAAGTTTTTCTAAACAACTATGATAACTTTATAAATGTAAGAGCAGCCATGTTTACCAAAGTCTATAACCAGAAAGACAGTTCTGTCTTTTAAATGAAACCACCACTTTTGATAACATTACCCAAAGTAGATCTTCCTTCATTATTAAGTATTTTATTTATATCAGTTCAAAGTAGAGCAATTTTGAGATTAAAATAAATTTCTATCAAAACCAGAGTTTACAAAGTCAACAGTTCTAAATAGTAGAGGGTCCTGTCCTCATGAATCAGAAGAAGAGGAGGTGGCTGGATCATTTTGAAACTTATAATATTCTAAACATCAACTATCGGGAGTTAGCGATGAATAGTAAAGGTTTAGAGATTCACAGTATAAACTTTAGACGTCTTTCTTGGTTAAGCTAAGTCTCAGGAGTCTCTGAAATACAGTAAATCTGAACTTTTGTGTGGCCTTTTTATTTGTATGTGTGTGTTTAGCAAGCACCCTGGAATGGCAAATGCTTCCTTGTCAGTGGAACCATGTAGATTCAGAAAAAGCTATCTTCCATTGAGAAGACAATTGTTTTCTATAGAGACAAGAAACAAATGCCCATGACCTGGGTCACCTCGTCCCAGCAGGCTTTTGCTGCGGCTTCCTCTAAGCAAACACAACAAAGTCCAGAGCAGTCAATCTTGCTGCCCCACACTGGGCCCCTGCAGTTGGGCTCTGCTATTTACCCTTCCTATTAATCTGTCAATGTTCTAGTCAAACATGTAAAACAATATGGTGGGTGCATAGTTGGATTGGTCATTGCTAAGTAACTTGGGCCAAAGATGAAGAAATGGAACTTCCAACCAACAAAATGTGAGGCCCAATCCGATTGTCAAGAATGTTCAACAATACCATTGCATGACAATTTTTTTCAGGGTGGCAGTGATTTAGCCTCCCGCTCACCAGAAAAGAATGGTCCCAATAAATGACATCCAGTTCCGGAATCTAAATTCAGGTCATGTCACTGTTTCTATCGTTGTGGGGTAGAACTGTCTGGGCATTTTGTAGAGGAAGGTGTTCCTTAGAAGATGCCATCATCCTGGAATGAACAGACCATTGAGGGATCTGGTTTGGTACACAGATGAACCCTTGACTAAAGCATGAAATATTCTTTGAACTGGAAAGCAAGAGTTCCTGATTCAATACTCTCCGAATGCTAACATGTATTAACTCCACAGTTCCAAAATGCGATCCAAATTATCAAACATTTTGAGCAAATTTAATAGCTTGTTTCCTGACTCCACTTTTTTTTTTCTTTTCTGATAATCCAGGTGAAACCTCTGTAGCCTTCCTAACACAAGTCTCTAGACGATCACATCTATTCCGCAGGAATTAGCATAAAAGATAGAGCCTGTTTGTCAGTCCAGCCCTGGAGCTTCAAGTGAACACATTCATTAGAACACAAGATGCATAGATGGGCAACAACTGTCTGAGACACATCCTGCTAGCAATACAGAGCATGTGTTCCCCTGCTGGATGTTTTCAGAAATCAATCCAAATGGGAAAAGTAGATGTTTATAAATCTCAGAGGCCAGGACATGGTAGAGCAAAATGAAAGAAATATGGATATTAACATAAAGCTTACGGGGGCCCATATTCCCCCATTTACTTTCTAAGAACCATGTATCGCTGGCAAGCATTTAACTGCTCTGAGACATGTTTCTTCATCTATAAATTGGAGAAAATGGGACTATACACAATATAAGTCAGGACCTTTGATTCCAGTCCCTGTTCCATTTTCTCCAACTGTTAACTTCTCCACAGACCACAGGCAGGCAGGCCCATATCCTTATAGTCTTTGACCTAAGAGAAAAAGGAATCCTCTCTTCTCAACTTGACCCCAAAACTTGAAAAGAAGAATTTTGATTAGTTGAATTTGGGTTATATGTCCACCACTGCACTCCCACTACAAGGACCCTGATTGGTTTAGACTGAGTCACATGGCAATTTTGCTAGCCAAAATTCTCAGATATTATACTTGCCCTATTCCCAAAACCATTCAGTGGCATCAGAAAGGAGAAAATTCCTCTATTTACTTGCATCTAGAAAAAGTGTTGAGTGGAAGGAATACTTTCTTGGGTAGACAAAATAGTAAATATGTACTTGATGACCTCATGGGGTGAGAAGATTAAATAATAAGTGGAAAGGAATAATAGGAAGGTCAATGGTGGATACTGGAGATATTATCAAAGAAAATACTAGAGACAGTATAGGGATGAAATTAAGACATTGACTCATTCCTTTAATTGAGCTCCCTAATTCTAGATCCTGGGTGACTCAGGGAAGCAAAGTGGACTGATCTCCTGCCCTCAGGGAGCTTACTTTTCAGAAAGAGAGCCAGGGAGGGTCAAGAAGAGCTATGAAGGAAAACAAAGTATGGTAGAGATCAGAAAACACCAGATGGGTTTTAGATAGAGCAGTCATGGAGACCCTCTGGGCAGAGATCCAAACAAAGTAAAGAAGTGAGCTTGAGAATCCCTGGAGAAAAACACTCCACACCAAGGGAAGGTAAGTGAGCACTAACTAAATCTGCACTGTGGCTATGTGGCCAGAGTGGAGACGCCAGGGTTTGGGAGAGAAAATTATATTAGTTTCCTCCCTCACCCCATTCCCATGCTGTCCATGACCTAACACCTGGAACCTGTGGATATGACAAAAGGAGTTTTGCAGATGTGACCAAAGTAAGGGTCTTGAGGTGAAGAGATTATCCCGGATGATCCAAGGCTGAGCCCAGAAAGATCTCCACGGTCCTCAGAGGAGCTCAGAGTGTTGCCATGTGCGGAGGATCCAACTTTCTGTTGCTGGCTTCAAAGATATTTTAAGAGCAACAGGATCCAAGGAATATGAACACGCTCCAGAACTAGAAAAGACAAAGAAATTGACTCTCCCCTAAAGTCTCCAGAAAGAAATAAAGCACTGCACTGCTGACACTAGATTTTAACTGAAGGGAGATCCATGCCAGGCTTCGGATCTACATAACAATAAAATAAGAACTTGGTGGTGTTCTAAAGTCACTATCTTTGCCATAGAAAACTACTCCACACCATTCTTTTTTTTTTTTTTTAAGAATTATTTATTTATTTATTTATTACTTTTAAATTTGAGCAGAGATAGACAGAGAGTGAGAAAGAGGGAAAGTCAGAAAACAAGCCACCAGGTCCAGGAGTCAAACTGCGCTTGGCCGTGTGCGAGTCCAACACCTTAATCACCTGCCCGCCCCACTCAGAACCATTCTTAATATTACCACAGCATTCTTTCTTTCTTTACATGTCAACAAAACATTTCTTTCTGCCTTCTGTTGCAAACCTGGATTTATACAACTTCTCATGGAAAACACCAACTGCTTTAAAGTGAGCACACCCACTACCCCCTCTCACCACCAACGACGACATGAGGTCACTTTCATTAATACAGGAAAGAAAGCATGACAGAGGAGACACATACTGTGCCTCCAGGTTTTCCTAGCAGAAATGCGATGTGTCCCTAAGGTGGCAAAAGTTTATTTTATGAAAGCATGTAAAATTATTGGGTCGTTGGAAAAGTCATGCTGTATTTTCTGGTTTTTTAATGCAATAATGCAGCATGACTTTTCCAACAACCCAATATGTTACAATTTATGATGATGTGGATAAATAAACTTAGAGGCTACTCTAAAATATGAGGCCACCAGCGCTGAATCAAGGATCAAAATTAGTCCACGATGGGGACTGGAAGAAGGTACAGCAGGAAATCACAATGCTTTGGGAGACTGACCCACATGGGAAGGTTCCAGATTCATGTCTCAAGACCTCCCTGAGTACACCAGGCATGCGTGGTGAAACTGGCTGAGGCTGGGAATGGAACCTGGGTCAAAATCCTAATGGGCATTCTCCCTCTATCTCCTTATCTATCTTTCTTTCTCAGAAGGAGTAAATAAACTTTAAAATACAGTGGCCGAAATAGAGTACATCTACTGACCTAATAAAAATGATGTAAGAAGGTAGATAGATTATCTCTCATATATTACCTGCATTCTGTTTGCAAAAAGTCTGATTTTAAGTCAGCAGAAATGCATCTTTTGCCATTGCTTCACACTGTGTCCTGAAGACATGAATCCGATTAGTTCAAATCCCTATAAAAAATGAAGAAAGAAAAACAGGTTGATAATAATATACAATGTGGGGAATCAACATCTCTAAGCCAGTAAAGCATCCTAACCATGAAAATATTATTTCTTTCCAGTGGTTTTCAATAAAATTTTATACTTTTTGCAAGTTCTTAACCATCTATTGTAAGATGTAACCCTAGATACTGTTGGATTTTCTTTTCTTTCTTTCTTTCTTTCTTTTTTTTTTTTTGAATTGCTAGAGAGCACACATGCTTGCTAGAAGGAGAGAAAACTCCTCCAATGGTGACACGGTCATGTCGCAATCCTTTTTCTTCTAGTTCTGCATCCTCTCAAGATTTTAGACATGGACACACACACACACACACACACACACACACATCCCAAAGAGTTTTGCAAGCCACCAGGGTCAGGATTTGAACCTTGGTCCACTATGTGCAAGAGGGCACACATGCTTGCTAGAAGGAGAGAAAACTCCTCCAATGGTGACACGGTCATGTCGCAATCCTTTTTCTTCTAGTTCTGCATCCTCTCAAGATTTTAGACATGGACACACACACACACACACACACACACACACATCCCAAAGAGTTTTGCAAGCCACCAGGGTCAGGATTTGAACCTTGGTCCACTATGTGCAATCCAGTTCCCAAGAAACCATACTTATCCCTTGCAACCATGAGGCCAGCCTTGGCTTTTGTTTTCTTACATCATAAAAAGTGTCTTTTAAATTATATTTTATGACCATCCCAGGATATAGAAATACAACTTTATACATTGTTTAAAAACAGCAAGCTAGCGGGACCAGCAGTTAGCGTAATGGCTATGTCTCTAGACTCCCATGTAGTAGACCGCGGTTCGAGTCCCGGACTTGGTGGCTTAAACTCACGCCAGGTGCGTGTGCGTGCATGCCCAAGATCCCGAGAGGAGAATGGAGGAGAAGGGATTGCGGCGTGGACATCCCCCCGGGGGGTGATTTCTCGCTTTCTGTCTCTATGTCTCTGTCTGGCGAGCGCACGCCCCCTATACAAAAAACTCTCAAAAAAAAAAAAAAGTTAGACGGGGAGATAAGAACAGATCATTAGGGGCTGACACTCATGGAAGCAGCCTCCAAAACAGTACACGCTTCAGCCTTCACAAAAGTTGATATGCTTGGTTGTTCTCAATGGTAACAGGAATTCATGAATTTCCCCATCAAGTATGATGTTTGCTGTATTATTTTTTAGCTCTCTTACAGATTACTCTATCAAGTTAAACAATTCAGTTTCTATTCTTAGTTTGTAAAGTTTCTGTTTTTTTGTTTTGTTTTTTTTAAGGTTTTTGCCATAGAGTACATGCACGTCTCTCTAGCTGGAGAGAGACAGTGAGAGGGAAAGTGAGAAATCAACCCCAGGAGGGATAGCTATGCTGCAATCCCTTCTTCATTCCCTTCCTGGGATTTTGGGCATGCCCACACAAACGCCAGGCATGATTTACAAGCCACCAGGTTCAGGACTCAAACTGCTGTCAGCCATGTGGGAGTCCAGTGCCTTAAGAACTGTGCCACCAGCTGACCCCAGTATAGGTTCTGTTTTTTAAGTTAGGGACAAATGGTGAATTCTACTGAACGTCTTCTCTGTGTATATTAATATTACCTTATTTTTCCTGTCAGGTGGCTTGATCCCACATGGCTGACCACACAGTGTGAGTCCCAGACCTGTCAGCTTGGAAAACATGTCGGGCTCAAGTGCATGCATGCCCAAAGTCCCAAAAGGAGGGAAAAATGGAGGAGAAGGGATTATGGCTGACCATGCTCCGTGAGGGGTACTTCCTTACTTTCCTTTTCTCTTTCTTTCTGTCTCTCTCCCTCCAGTAAGTGTGTGCATCCTCTAGGAAATCAAAACAAACAAGTAAATACAAATGCAATTATATTAATCAAATCATTATTAAATTAAGCAGGCATTGGGCCAGTAAATGACATAAAGGTTAAGGTGGCTGAATCTCACATGGCCAACTGCACAGTTCAAGTCACAGACCTGGTGACTTAAAAATCACACTAGGCACATATGCATACGTGCCCAGGGTCCCAAGATGAGAATGGGAGAGAATGGACTGCAGAGTGGCCATCCCCTTTGGGGAGTGACTTCTCACATTATCTCCCTCTATCCCTCTCTCTATGTCACTCCCTGCAAGCACATCTGCCCTATAGCAAACTAAACTTTTTTTAAAAAAATAACCAGATAGGGGCACCAGCAGTTAGCGTAATGGCTATGTCTCTGGACTCCCACATAGCCGACCACGGTTCGAGTCCCGGACCCGGTGGCTTAAACTCCCACCAGGCGCGTGTGCGTGCATGCCCAAGATCCCGAGAGGAGAACAGAGGAGAAGGGATTGCAGCATGGCCATCCCCTCTGGGGGGGGGGGGTGATTTCTCACTTTCTATCTCTCTGTCTCTCTCTGTCTGGCTAGTGCACACACCCTATAGCAAAAACCTTTCACTAAATAAATGAATAAATAAAATAAAATAACCAGAAAGGGACCAGCAGTTTGTGTAATGGCTATGTTGCTGGACTCCCATGTGGTCAACGGCAGTTCAAGTCCCGGACCCAGTGGCTTAGACTCACGTAGGGCACATGTGCGTGAGTGCCCAGGGGATTGTGGTGTGGTCATCCTCCTGGGGGGTGATTTCTTGCTTTCTGTCTCTCTGTCTCTCTCTGTCCTTCTGGTGAGCACATGCACCCTATAGCAAAAACCTCTCAAAAAAAAATAAATAAATAAATAACCAGATAGTCATAAGATTTACACGACTTGGCCACTCCTTTTAGTATGGTGTTGGATTGTGTTTGTTAGTACTTGTTTAGTTTGGTTTTGCTTTTTTTCCTTCAAGGATTATTAGTAAAATTGGCTTTTCCTCCTTTATAATATCCTTCCCTTATTTTGGTATCAAGGTTATGCACGCCTTATAAAAGGACTTGAGAAATAACTTCTTTTTCTAATTACCAATAGAGCTTGTGTAGGATTTAAACTACTTCTCCCTTAAATATTTGAATAACTGTATTGGTAAAACTATCTTTTTATGATGCTTTCTTTGTGGGAAAATTTTAAACTATTGATTTTATTTATTTTACAGTTACAGGTTTATTTGTGTTTTCTATTTTTAATGGAGTTTTAGTAAACTGTTTTTTGAGAAATTATTCTTTTATTTTCTAGATTTCTAAATTTTTTACATTAAAGTGTATATATCCATTCGTATTTTTAATCTACTCAGTGTAATGCATTCTGTTCTATTGAGTACCTGTTTTAATTCTTAATATTATTTATATTTCCCTTTTTTTAAAAAAAATCTTGCCAGAGCTTGTCTACTTAATTAGTTTTTAATAGCATCTACCTTTGTTTATCCTTTTTTGTATGTTTATTTTCCCATTCATTTATTTTTCTTTTATGTGTGTTCTTAACTCACTGATGTTTAGTCTTTCTCAATAATATTAAATAATTGCACTAATAACACACTTCAGTGGACTTTCAGATGTTTTGAAATAGAGTGTTTTCATTACCAGTCATTTCTAATGCCTTTGAGTTTGTATTACAATTTCTTTTTTTTAAGAGAGATCTTTGCTATAGGGCACGTGCACTCATCAAAGAGACAAGAGAGACAGAAAGTGAGAAATCACTCTTCCTCCACCCAGGGAGAATGGCCATGCCACAATCCCTTTTCCTCTACTCTCTTCTTGAGATTTTGGGCATGCGTGCACATGTGCCCTGCATGAGTTTCAAGCCACTGAGTCCTGGACTCAAGGACCAATCAGCCATGTGGGAGTCCAGTGACATAACTGTTATGCCATGTGCTGGTCCCTGTATTACAATTTCTTAACTTCTATGTTGTTTAGATGTAGTCTATTTCCCACTCTGTTGTTATCTTACTTCTGTTATCTTACTTCATCTTTTGCCTCCTTCTGACTGGATCCAGCAGGACTCAGACTCCTGGTTTCTACATGACATGCTGACCTTAAGACCTTAACAAATAGGCCTGACTGTTCTACCTATCCCAGTTTCTCCATTGTGACTTATGAGTTATCTTCAGTCCATTCACAATGGAGAAAGTGGGAATTGAATTCTGGCTTAAAACTCAAGTCTTGCTCCCCAATTCATCTTTATCAGAGAGCCCTTTACTCAGAGAGGCATTTGGTCTGTCTTAATAATGCTCATAAATTGATTCTTACAACCTCTTAGTTGATCATTGTACTTCTAATCTTTCAATCACTCAGTAATACTGCAGTAGCAGTAATGATCTTAAACTATAACTTTTGTCATGTAGATCCCTTATTCAAAACCTCTCAGGCAGTTTCTTATTAAACCAAGAATAAAATAAAACTTGGACTGACCCTGTGGTCTAGTGGTTAAGGACGCTGGATTCCACTTAGCCAACCACAGTTCAAATCTCAGCCCTGATGGCTTGAAATATACACTGAATGTGTGTGCGTATGTGCCCTAAATCCTTACAGGATGGGGAAATGGAGAAGGGACTGCAGCATGACCATACCCCATGTGGAGGGAGGATGGTGAGAGGGAAAGCTTTCTCCTTGTCCCTCTCTCTATGTCTCTCCATCTCACGCTCTCTGGTGAACACATGCACTGACAATTAATTAATTAAGTAATTAAAATACAGTCTTCTTCCCTGCCTCACATAGACCTAGCCTTCACCAATCTCTCCAACCGCATCTCACAGTATTCTCCTCACTCACAGCGTTCCGGCCACGGCAACCTTCCTTGGTGACTCAGAATTCTTTGCCCTCTTTTCTGCCTGAGAATCTCTTCTGGATGGGTCTTTTCTTTCACTGTAGGTCCCAGGTGAAATGTACCCTCCTCTGAGAAGATTTCTTGGTCACCCAGACCAAAAGGACTCTTCCCCAATTTCCAATGATCTATTTAACTGCCTTATGTTTTCAAATATAATATTTTGGCTCTCTCCCTAAATTATTGGTAAAGAAACTACAAAGGACAGAGAAAAAGTAAGAATCAAAAAAACAGAAGGAAAAAAGCTTTGAAAGATAATAAAAAAGGAGAAAAGTCAAGAAAAATAGGCATAAACATTTTAGCTTTCATGGAGAAAAAAATAATAAGTTCGCAAAGCTTTAGACTAAATGTGAATATTTTCTACCCCTAAAGCAAACATTTTCACCATTTATTTTTAAGCCTTAGATAGTGATTTCTAACTTCTCTACCTCCAAAATTTATGTAAGTCTACTTTCCTTGAATTCTGGTGAGTATAATGTTCACTAGTTTAAGGATGTACCTAAATGAAGGCTTAAAGTGGGTTTGAAGCATTTGAAAAAGTCATTATGAACCCCTCAAAGGGTCTAATGCTTCTTTTCTCATTGTAACTTTGCATAGCAAGGATCTAAGACAAGTTTTAAAATAAAACAACCCTCTCTTATGGCCATGGGTACATGAAGCATCATCTCCCCACAATAGCCTGGCCCTCTCGCCTCCCTTTGTCCCCTGCACTGCCTCTTTGTAAATCACAGGTGTTTGTGGCCATAAAGCCCATCAGAGGGAGTTTATTGTGGAGAGTTCTTTCTTTGCCACTTGTTCTAAACCTGTTCAGAGAGTGCTCCATGCCTTAGACCAAATCTCCATAAAAATCAAGAAACAAGAAGTTTTCTGTATGCCTGCCCAACAGCCCCGCTATAACATTAGTTTCGACAGTTCTGTGACCCTGTATTGTCTCAACTTTATTCACCAGTCCCTTTTTCTCTTTCTCTCTCCATTCCTTTTTTAAAAGCCTTTATTGCATTTTTTTTTTATCTACTGTAAAATAAAAAGGAGGAGGATTTTTTTTTTAAAGCACTCTATGTGGCAGCTAGAAAAAGCTATCTTCAGTTACTGTAGTAATGGTTTCAAAAAACACCTGCGAATCAAAGAAAGACACCATGGCAGTGTCTTCAGGCTTTCCCCCCCCCCTTCCCTTAAAGTTCCTTCTTGGTCATTCTATAGTGAGCCTGGCAATGAATTTATGTGACAGCTATGAAGTTAGTATTAAATTTTGAATAGTGCCTAACAGTTTTCATGCCCTTACTCTAAGAGCCCCTCAATTTGCCACACAGCAGTGAATAGGGTAAGAGGGGAGGGGGGTGTCAAATGAATGGGAGGAGGCGGTACGTGAATGGGAGGGTTCCCCTGGAGGAGGCAGCACTGAAGTCACTAGGGAAGAGTGATTTATTTTTGAAATTCCAGAAAGGGAGGCCCAATGAAGCTGCCTAAAAGATCCTGAATGCGGGCTGGAGGGTTTGAGTTAAATAATATGTCTACTCATATGTAGCAAGTGTCAATGCCAGCTCTAGAAGGAACGGAGTGTGCGTGGGGCAGGCGGTGTGGTGGTAAATCCATTCCTCTGGTCTTTCAAGATTGAATATTAAATACCAACAGGCAGCAGATGTGGGCAGAGCTGCAGAATAGGGGTAAGAGCGCGAAAGGAGGGGTTAAGCGTTTATCTCAATGGAAATTAACCACTTGGGGAGAATTAGGTAAGAGCTGGAAGGCTGGAAGGGGATGGGGAGAAGGGGGAGGGAGAGAGTGTCCATCGGCTTGTTTAAAGAGAGGAACTCGTCCAGTGCGGGGATTTGGGGCGGGTATTCAGAAAAAGAGGTGAGCGGGTTGCAAAGAGCAAGGCGGGGCGTGCCCCCCGCGGCCCCGCCCTGAGGCCCCTCCCCACTCCTCCCCCTGTCCCCGTATTAGCATGCGGGCGGCACAGGGGCCGGCCGGGCGGCGAAGGCGGCAGTGGGATCACTGCAGCGGGGCGCATTGTGGGCCGCGCTCGCCTCCGCGGGGGACCATCTGCTCGCTGTCAATGCATCACCTGCTCGTCTGGGCCGTCGCCCGGGCAACGGGGGCGGGGGATTAAGGAGCGTGTGCGTCTCGGTCCCGGCAGAGGCGTCTGGGCCCGGGACAGGGCGGGGCGCTCCTCGGCCGCCCCCAGCCGGCCACTGGTCCTCCGGGCGAAGGGGGCCGGTAACCTCCGTGGCGAAACCGGCCGCTGCCCCTCGACCTTTGCAAAGATCCCGGAGCGGTCTCTGGTTCAGGGACGTGGGAGGAGCAAAGAGCGAGTGGAGGGTCCCGCCCTGACTCACCCACCTAGAGGCGAGGTCCGCGACCCTCGCGTCCGTTTGCCCGCCCTGCTGGGGCGCGCTGGCGGCAGCCGACTCCGGGAAGCTGGCTCACCTTGCCCGGCGCCGGGGGACGCGGCGCAGCTCGGTTCCGAACTTCCCGCAGTCGCTGGGCAACCACAGAGGGGTCAGCATCACCGTGGGGCCCTCCCCTGCTCCTGCCACCGAAGTCGCAGAACACTTCCACACCTCCCCTCCGACCGGCCAACGCAGGCCCTTTGGCAGCGGACCATGAAAGACGCCTGGTTTTCCGGGGTAGGGATGGGGTCCCTATGATCATGGAAACGGGTTGGTTTTCCACAGTGAGGTAGTTCTGCAGGTAAAATAGGTAAATAAACAAACAACCCCCCCCCCCAAATCCTGAAATCCCCTTTCCACCCACTCCTCGCCCTTGCACTCTAAATAATGTTGAACACAGAAGAAGCGCCATGCTTCTTCACAGGCAGCCTACAGCGGGGACAGACCTCAGCTGTAGAAGGGGACAGCGTCCACGCCGGGACACTTTTCATCCGAAGCCTTGCTCTCTGGTTTAAAAACCCAGGGAAATGTGGGTTTTTTAAATCTCCGCTCTTTTCCATCTCTACCCCCACCCCAACCGGTCAAAAACACTTGCTACACCAACAAAAGTCCTCACATCTCCCTCAGGCTTTTATGCAGATAAAGACGGAGGCTTTCCACAGATGTGTGGAACCTCGGAGTTAAGTTTTAATCCCAACGCATACTATATACATATTTTTCCTGAGCTGGCTAATTACTGGACACTGCTCTGCAGAATAACATGACCACAGAAAGTAGACATTCCCCAAGTGGCAGCATCTGAGAGCCAAGCGGGACCTACCTGTGCTCTCTAGACCCTCAGCCAGCCAGGTGAAAATCCTAACATGTTTTTAAAGATCTCTGAGTCAAGAAAGCCTCAAGTCTTTCTTGTTGAAGTTCATCCCAGGGTCTGGCAACTCTTGGTTTTTCTAAGACACATGCTTAATTGTACATATTTATGGGGTACAGTGTGATTTTTTTAAGTACATGAGTGCAATGTGCAGTGATCAAATTAGCATATCCATCATCTCAAACATTAGTCGTATTTTGTTGTTATTGGAAACATTCAAAAACCCCTTCTTTTAGCCATTCTGAAATGTGAAATAAATTCTTAACTCTATTATGCAGTAGAGCACTAGAACTTTTCCTCTGACCTAATTTTCTATTTGTCACCTAACACCTCCCTATTCCTCTCTCCCCACTACCTTTATTAACAATTATTCTTATATATAATGTTTTACACTTTAACTTAAAATAGTATGTCGCATGACGGTTGAGGTGCTGGACTCCCACATACCCAACCGCAGTCTGAGTTTGGGACTTGCCAGCTTTCTCTCTCTCTCTCTCTCACTCTCGCTCTCTTGCTCTCTCACTGCCCTCTAGCAAAATTTAAAATAATAACAATAATAGATAAAATAAATAATTATTTTTTAAAAAGAATAGTATGAGTTATAATTTGGATAATGGTTCGTCCCACAAAGACTCAAGTTTGGTCATTTGGTACCCAATGAAATGATGTTAGGAGGTAGTGAAGGCTTGTAGATGGCGAGTGGGTGATGGTGATTGGATCATGGAGGCACCAGCCTCATAAATGGATTAATACTGACTTAGGAGAAACGTAATGAGTTCTAGCTCTCATGAGAAAGGGTTGGTTCTCAAGAGAGTGTGTTGTTATCAAAGAAAGATGCCTGCCCCAGGTTACTCTCTGCATGTGCTAGATGTCCTCTCTGCTTTGGTCAGCCATGTTATAGCCAACCTGATGATAGCCTCACACACCTTTAGACTTGCCAGCCACGAGAACTGTGAGTCAAATAAACCTCTCTTCTTTATAAATCACTCACTCTTAGGTATTTCTGTAAGCAAAACAATAACAAACTAAGACAAGTGACTGAAAGGATTAAAAAATAAAGACATGCTATCCAGCAACTATTGTGGATCCAACAGTTTTTAAGTAACTTAACAGCTCAATCCCATTTTCTGCAATTCTGCTTTAAAAAATAAATAGAACTGAGAAAATTACCCCTTTTCTAATCAAACCTCTGTTTTAAAGAAATTATTAAATTGTTCATTAACCTCAAGTTTTCTCTGTGGTTTACTCAAGTCACTTTTTCTCTTCTCTAACAAAATCTTTTAAAGTTATACAAAATACAAGTTTGTGATGTCCCCATATTCATGTTCTTCTGTTCTTCAAGTAGAACCTCATGATTATCAAGTAAATTCCTCCCATCCTTTTACAATTTCTAGGTATGAACACTGTGAATCAGACTAGTTTTATGATTAAGATGCAATTTTTAAAATTTACTGTTATCACAAAGCAAATAACTGTCCCACTAGTGAATCATTTCCTTTCTATTATTAATATGCAAGAAAATATCAACTATCAAAATATCCACGGTTTCGATATAATAGAGGAAATAAAGAAAAACAAATGCATTTGTATAAACTCGTTCCAAAGAGAAAGAAAATTCTATCCAACCAAAACTACTTTTAAGTGTGACTTTCATAAATTAGAGATTTCTTTGAAAAAGGTGTTCTCTTCGTCCAAAAAGGAACTCCTAAATACGTAGAACCATGGCATCACCCCCATTTAGAAAAGGGATGAGTTTGAATCCAACCATCTTATCTACAGGCAAGATAACTGAAGCCCAAAGATGACAAGTGACTGGCCCATATTGATATTGTCAGTGGCTAAGGATGCCCAGCGATCTCTCAGCCTCTCCAGCTTCCCAGAGGTGCAGTTTTCCACACCAAGAGCAACTCAAAATGCCCTTTGTGCATTCTGTAACTACTCCTAAAGCTGCTGGCTCACAATTATGAGAACTCTTCATCACTTCAATAATCCTTGAACATCTACTATATGTCAGGCAAAATAGACAAAGACCGCTGTCCTCATGAACATCACTATTTTGTGGGATGTTTCAGTCTGTTTTTCTGTAGTTAGAATACCACAGACCAGGTAATGTAGTTAAAAATAAATAAATAAAGGTTTATTCAACCCATGGTTCTGGAGGTACAAGCTTGAGGAGCCATTTCTGGTGAGGGCCTTCTTGCTGGTGGGGGCTGTCTGCAGTATCCCAAGGTGACATGGGGCATCATATGGTGAGAAGACAAGGCCATATGTCAGTATTTTCCTCTTTTCTATTTTTTAAGTTTATTTATTTCAAGAAAGAGAGAGAGAAGAGATGGTACTCTTGACAAGCTCCTTGTGCTGCAATTGTCCCCAAGTTCTGCAGCCAGGATCATGGGAATGTCTATGAGCTACACCCTCCATGTTGAGGCAGACCTGCGACGTGAACCTGGATCCTTCCTAGTTGGTCACTGGCATTGTGCAGCAGCACCCCTACTGTCTGTACCACCACCATGGCTGGGCTCTCCCTCTTCTTATAAATCCACTAATTCTGCCATGTGAGCCTCACTGTGATAACCTTACTTAATCTTAGTCATTTCCCAAAGATTCCACATCTTAATATCATAGTCAGATTAAGTTTCCACCCTCTTAATACCATCATGACAGCAAACACATTTCAACATATGACTTTTACAAATAGACAAAAGGAAGAAAATATTCCTGGCAAAGATATAATAGTATATGAAAACGTGATTACATAATAACTACTCAATATTTTGGGGATGAATGGATGAATCAACTATGTATTTTCCAAGTAGACAAAATGAGGAAGCTATTCCAGATAAAGATATGCCAACATATGAAAATATGGTACACATATGCAATGGGATATTATTCATTCATTAAAACAAAAAATGAAGGGCCAACAGGTGGCATGGCTAAGGCGCTGGACTCCCACATGGAGTGTGGTTTGAGTCCCAATTTGCTCGCTCTCTCTCTCTCTCTCTTTCTCTCACATGCCCTGTAGCAAATTTTTAAAAAATAATTCTTTAATACAAATAAATTAAAAGTAAATCCTGCCATTTGTGACAACATGGGTAAATCTGAGGATATTATGCTAAGTGAAATAAGTCAGACACAGAAAGACAAATACTGAGTGATCTCATTTTTATGTGGAATCTAAAAAAAGCAAATTCTCAAAAGCAGAGAGTAAAATGGTTTCCAGGGGTGAGGGGAATAGGAAATATTTGAGTTAAAAGATACAAACTTTCGGGAACCAGCAGTTAGCGTAATGGCTATGTCGCTGGATTCCCAGTCGACCGCGGTTCGTGTCCCGGACCCGGTGGCTTAAAACTCACACCGGGCGCATGTGCGTGCGTGCCCAAGATCCCGAGAGGAGAATGGAGGAGAAGGGATTGCGGCGTGACCATCCCCCCTGGGGGGTGATTTCTCGCTTTCTGTCTCTATGTCTCTCTCTGTCTGTCTGGCGAGCGCACGCACCCTACAGTGAAAATCTCTCAAAAAAAAAAAAAAAGATACAAACTTTCCGTTATAAGATGTCTAAGTTCTGGGGAACTAATATACAGCATGGTGACTATATAATAATAATGTATAATTTAAATGTGCTAAAAGAATAGGATTTAAATGTTTTCATTGCCACAAATAACAAAAAAATGGGGGAGGGGGATAATTTGAGGCCAACAAATGGAGCAGAGGTTAAGGCACTGGACCCCACATGGCCAACTGTGCAGTTCAAGTCTTAAAACCAGTAGACTGAAAATCACTCTCAGCACATGTGTGTACATGCCCAAAATCCCAAGAGGACCCTGGAGGAGAAGGGATTGCAATATGGCTATTCCTTCTGGGTCATGATCTCTTGCTTTCCCACTCTCAGTCTTTTTTTCTCTCTCTGGTGAGCACTCACACCCCATCATCAAAAAAAAAAAAAAGTAATTACATATGAAGTGATGGATATGCTAATGAGGTGGATTAAGGTAATCATTTTACAGTGTATACATATATGAGATCATCACATTGTATGCCCTAAACTGAAACAATTTCTGGGCCAGTTATTCCTCAGAAACTTTTTTTTTTCCATTTGCTATAAAGTGCTTTCATACCCCAGAGAGAGATGGAGAGAAAGAGAGAGGGAAAGTGAGACAGCACCTCCCACAGGAGATGGTCATGCTGCAATCCCTTCTCTATTCTCCATTCCAGACTCTGGGCACACACTCACACATGTCTGGTGTGTTTTCTAAGCTGGATCCATGTGGGATACAGCTGTCCCAACCACCATGCAACCAGCTGCCCTGTCTGGGAAAACTATGTTTTCAGAAAAGATATCACAGTATGAACAAAGTGTCAGTGACAAAAGTGTTTAAGATATGATGAGCGAGCAATTCATCATGAGCAAAACAATACAGTGGAGAAGAAAGGAACACGGCATGCTAGTTTGGAGGTATATCAAGAAGGAATTCATCTGCCATGCCATGAATGTGGATTTTATCTTGAGAAACAATCTTTTTTCAACAGCGTAATTTTTTTTAAAACAGAATTTTTTGGGGAAAAAAATCACTAATCAACATATGCTACGTTGAAGTATGGATAGGGCCTGACACTTTGCCTCTTGCCCACAGTCTCACCATCCAGGCACGTCTGGGAGCCTAGTATGCCTCTTAGAACACTGAATACCAGTGCTGTGGGTGATGGACAGGCACTGAACATTAGGAGACATGAGAATGTGAGTTTAGATAGAAAGGAGAAGTCAGGAAGAACAGCTGAAATTGGAGGCCATTGAAATTATCCAAGCACAAAATAATAAGGACTTAAATTATGTCAGTGACATTGTAGTAAAATGGAAATAAGGAGATTTCAAGATAGAGTCATGGGTATACATAATCTTTTTGCTTCAGGGAAAATAATCTCACCTCTGGTACAACTGAGTTTCAATATTTTTAAATGATAATATATAACAAATTGTACATTAAATGTGTAACTATGGCCAAGAAATTTCCACTCTTGCAAAAACTTATGAAAAAATACAGGTTTCTTTGCGGTAACTGTTTAAATGGTGACTCATCTGTCAGAATATAGATTGTAAAGTCCTAAGAAGAACAAATGGAAGCTATAGAAAGATAGAAAAAAGTGGGACCTAGATATTTCTTTCATTTACTAACCAAGGGAACTAATTTTTGAGCAATGATCAAAGTCATTGTGACCCTTTCTCTTGACGCCCTCAAATGCAAGCATTTGAGTGTTTTTCTTACAAGTCACATGAAATTCATAATTACCATTTCCAATTAGATACAATCACCTTCATGAGTAGAAGCCTTTTGATTTAAGAATTCCATGACACCCGGGACTGGGATAAAACAAGATATGTTCATACAAATAAGCTGTTGGAAGAGAGAAGCAAAAGGGAGCCAGGAAGCCAGAGAAATTCACATGAAGATACCTGGCATTTAGCCAAACATCAAAACTATAAATATTAATCAGATGAGAATCAGTGTCACTTTACTGCAAGGATATTCTGTAATTAAAAGGGTGGGTATTGTGTTGTGCATGTTAGCACAATTGCCACCAATAATATTGGATGCCAGCAGCTTTTGAATGCTGGAAAGAACACAGATTCCTAAAGATGTCACTTAGGAGAGAGTTTACAACCTAGTAACTATTTATGTCAAATTCAAATGATATTTTGAAGTAAAGATAGATGAGATAGAAGGATTTCCAAGTCATATTCCTGCCTTTAAAAGACAAGAAAAAGCGAAGAACGAAACACGTCGGGCACCCATGATAAGCCAGACATTTGGAGACACAGTCCATACATGACGACAATTAATTCTTAGCTTACACCTGATAAAAGGTGTCTCATAACCACATTTCAAAGATTTAGCAATCCAAGGTATGACAGTGTAGAGCATGAGCATGTGTAAAGTGGATCAAAGATGAAATATCCTTGAAATTGGTGAAGTCACACGAGGTGGGGATGCTCAATGGACCATCCAGGTAAACAATGAGTCTTCCAGGAAGCTGACAGGCCAAGAGTGGATGGCAGATCTTCCAGGAAGCTGACAGGCCAAGAGTGGAAGGCACCAAAACTCTCATTTGGGTAAATCAGTGATCTGGTAAAGGGGTCTGAGCAACATACTTTGAGTGTCAAAGGAAAGGAGACTTAAATATCAGAATGATGATCAAAAGAGGCAAAAGGGTACAAGAGGAGGCTGTCCTCTCTCTTACCTCTGTCAATAACAGCAGGGATGAGAAAGTATTAACCTCTTCTCCAGAAGATTACAACAATAAAAAATAAAAGAAGAAGTCATCTCTCCAAAGGAAAATTAAATTAGGGCCATCCAGGAATTGGAGGAAACTTTGAACGAAGAGGTCTAGACTGTAAAGGAGTTCTGATTAGATCACTCTTGTCACTCCCTTGTCTAAATTTAAAGTTCAAATCCTTAAAGGTTATTCAAAGCCTCCATGATATGATTTCATTCAGTATATATCCTGGAAAATGTTTAATAACTGGCTCCCGACATCAGATAAAACATTGAAGTGCAGCATTTCCCAACTTCTCTGGTGTAAATATCCCCATCATGGTTGGTTTTAAGCTATTAGTCAGCACAGAGTTGGAAAAACCTGTACACAATCAGCTCTGATGAGTCAGCACAAGTTAGCTCCAGCACATCACTTCCCTTGTCCATACCGAGACATGGGCATAGACGTATCACTTCTTCCCACCCTATATTCTTTTTCCAAGATAGAGCTGCTAGGTTGTACAGATTGTACATTGTACGACTCAAGTGTTGCCATTTGTATCACAGCTCTCATTGATATGTGTATTTAATGTAATCATTCTCCTTTAGATGGCTGTGAAGTGTAGAGGTCTTTCCGTATGTGCAGCAAGGCACAATTTCGGTTGGTTGTCATTGCTACTCAAAGACCATGTACTGGAATTCGCAAACCAAATACAGCCCACGGACATCTTTTCTCTAGCTCACACCGCATTTAAAAAAATGTATATGTAGTTTTAACTAACTTGCCAACATTTGAAAATCAGGAGACAGAAATCCAAATTTATAGATTCTCTTGGAAAAATAAGAGCAGACTACATTACATTTAAAGCAATAACATATGGAAAGTAGTTGCATCTAGAACAAGGTAAGTTATTTAGAAAATGTCGTTTCCCCTCAGGCCACCCTGGCTAATGTGTACTTTTCCCTTTCTCTTTCTTTCCTTCTGTCTCTCTTTCTTTTTTTATTGAGCTTTGTGTGTGTCAATTTTTTAATTACATGTAGTCACTGTATGTCTTTACAGTGTACAAAATGTTTTTTCCCAGCATGAATATAATGCATACTAGTCAGGTCAAAGATATTACCACATAAATTATCGACAGACAACTTTTTAATTTTTTGTCTGTGAACTTTTTTACTATCTCTGATCCCCTTTCTCCCACTCCCCATATCCAACCCATCCTATACTATCTCTAGCATCTACAGTTGCCCTCTCTGCTATTATGACTTCAGTCCCTCAGTTTCCACCATAGAGTGCAGGCATTCTGTATACGTTGAATGAGGACATACAATGCTTCTCAAAGTCTGGCTTGCTTAGCTTAGCATTAAGTCTTCCTTATTTGTCTACTTTGTATCAAATGTCAAGGTCTTATTGTTTTTATAGCTGCATAGTATTCCATAGTATATATGGGTGACATTTTTTCAATCCATTCATCTGTTATTGAACATCTGGGTTGATTCCATGTCATAACAACTGTGAATAATGCTGCAATAAACATGGATGTGCAAGTGTTCTTCCAACTGAATGTTTTCCTGTCTTTTGAGTAGTTACTCAGGAGTGTAATTGCTGGGTTGTTTGGTAGTTCTATTTGTAGATTTCTGAGAAGCCTGCATATTCTCATTTTTTTATCATGATATTCTGGAAGCTGTATCATATGGATCCCATCTTCCTCTGCAGCTCTGCTCTCATCTTCTCTCACTTTCTGAAACATCTTTACAACTCAGAGCCCTGCACTTGTCTTCCTGATACACTTTACCCTTTACCCCCACAACTTGGCCAACTCTTGCTCATCCTTCCACTCCAGTTTAGACATAATCTCCACCATCAGCTTACGCCAAGATTCCCAAATAGCCTCCAATTTTCCCACATCATGTCATCTTCCATAGAGTGGGCAGAGCGGTCTTTTTAAGATGTAAATCAGGTCATGGCACAACATAATTGCAATGCAACACAGCTCCTAAAATGGCTCTTAAAGAGCAATGTGATTTAGACACTTTTCCCAACTTTGAGTCTCACTGTTTTTATTTCTCCTTTGCAAACATCTTTCATCTGTGAGTGCTTTTGCTCTTGATGCTTCTGCTCTTTGTAAAGTCTTCATAGACCTTACACCTTGGTACCATTTATGTCTCTGTGCAAATCAATTGCACATGTTCAGAGAGCCTTCCCTGGCCGTCCACACAGAACAGCATCTCTCCTCCCTACCAGTATGGCTTCAGTTATTCTAGTGCCGTCCATTGTTTCATATCCCGGATATATCTTCAGACCTCCAAGAGAGACTTCCTGGTGGTAGGAACTGTCAATCTTTACTTTTACTAAGCTAGCCTTGGTGATTCGGAATTGCAACCAATCTTGGGATGCCTAGACTATGGGATAATGGGTGAGAAAAGAATGGTATACATGTCCAAGTGCTCATGGTGAGAGTTTTTCTCCTGTTGAGTTGTAGTCCAATATGAGAGTGAAAATAGAATATTGGAAACCTGGTGTAATTTTGTAGCAACAAATTATTATTATCCCCTTACCTATTTATTAGTGCTACCTAAAATGCCAACCAGCAAAATTATAGTGATTCTGTGAGATATAGATTTAAACATTTCTCTGATACCTTCGAAAAACAATTAAGATCATCTTGGTGAGAGGGTTAAATGAAAGATGGACATCTAGAGGTAAACTCATCAAATGAATAGCATGAAAAAGAAATACATATACATTCTAAAAAGAAAACTGGGGAATCAGTGGATGCTTAAGAATCTCTGGGAAGGGACCAGCAGGTGGTGTGGTGGTTAAGGGCACTGGACTCCCACATGGCCGACTGTGGTTCAAGTCCTGGACCTTGTGGCTTGCTTTCTGTTTCTTTCTCTCTCTCTCTTGTTCTGTCCCTCTCTGGTCAAATTAAAATAAGCAAATAAATAAATAAAGTTAAATAAAAATAATTCTTAAAAAGATCTCTAGGAAACACAGACATCAAGAATTGTAGTATTCAAAAATTTAATGTTTACAGAAGTACAGGAGTTAAAGGAATGAAGAGAGGCCACAAAATCATCAGGGTTTAGTAAATCGTTTGAGTGAAGGAATTATTTTCCTGCTAGAGTAGACATAAGAATCATGGAGAAATTGTTTTCCAGGAGTTTTGTAAACTTTTGAGTATGTCTTAGAAAAATTTAAGTCATTAGAAGGGGCTGGCAGATGTCATGGTGTTTGAGGCACAGGACTCCCACATTGCTGACCATGGTTCAAGTCCCAGACTTGGCAGCTTTTCTCACTTTCCCTTTCTCTCTCTGGTCAAATGTAAAAAGATAATAAAACTAAATAAAATTATATGAATAATTCTTTAAAAGAAAGTTTAGTCATTGGAGATGTCATTTTTATGGAATGCTTCCAAATTTAACATGTAAATAGAAAGTACCCTAAGCCAAATTTTAAAGCCCATCACTCATACCAGAAAATGAAATTGCTTCCGTATAAGAGTGACGGCATTGCAATTATCTATACTACTGCTAAGAAATGTCGTTTCTCTCTGAAATGTCCCCAACTTCCCATCTAGACAGTTCTATACAGAACCTTTCACTCATTCCTTCATTCATTCTCTTATTTATTTTTTTTAATTGCTGGAAACTACAGCTACTTATAACTGTGTGTATTCTCCCATATTACAAATCCCTTCAGGGCAGCATGATATGGAAGGACCAGTAGCGTAAGCAATGGAGGTAGAAAGATCTTATTTTGAGTCCTGACTAAGCCACGTACCGACTCTGTGATCTTGTACAAATTGCTTGACTTCTCCAAGTGTCCACTTCCTCATCTATAAAAAGCTTGTAATTATTTAAGAAATAAAAATGCCAAGTGAGTACTAAGTATTCTGAGTGTTTACATGTGACATTTAGTCAATCCTCACAAGAACCTTTTGTTTTACACATGAGGTAGACTGAGGCATTAAGGTGTATGGTAATTTGATCAAAGTGATTGAGATTCTATTTGAGCCCTTTCCATCTAATGTCAGAATCAGACAATGCTTTAAAAGTGCTACCTGTGGGAGCCAGCAGGTGGCGTGGTGGTGAAGGGCACTAGACTCCCACTGGCCAACTGCAGTTTGAGTCCTGGACCTAGTGGCTTACTTTCTCTCTTTCTCTCTCTTTCTTTCCTCTCATTCTGTCCTTCTATGGTCAAATTAAAATAAATAAAAATGAATAAATGAATAAAGTTAAATAAAAGTTAAATAAAATAATTCTTCAAAAAAATAAAAGTACTACCTATAGTAGATCTGTACCTGGAGTTTCCCTTTTACACCAGTTTCCTGGCCCTCCCACACCCATGCCATCCAGCAGATTTAATCCTAAACTATTTTATGCCTCAATTGTGTAATGTTTGTTATTGAAGTATTGGAGGGAAAATTTAAAAAAAAAATAAAAAGTAAGTATGTAAGGGGTCTCTCTCCTTCTGAAGTAAATTATCACCCAATTGAGAGTTTCAAGAAAGAATCACTTCCTGGACATTCTCCAAATCTGCCATTTTCAAAGGAAAAAAATCCCAGCTCTTGAGCCAAGCTTGTACACCTATAGAAAGCCTTGAAAATGCAATTTAAACAACCACCAGAAAGTATCCTTGGGTAAAATACAAGTGATACTGCAGAAGAGAAGAAAATGGCAAATCAAAGCATGTTTCCGAGCTTGAGTCAGTCAGCATAATTCCAAACAGAATAGGTACTGGGTGTTATGCACAGTTGTATTGACCCTAAGCTAACTCCCATTTTTATTCTGAATTCCTGTTTGGACCAGTGAAACCCAACTGGCTTTCAATGATCACTCTCATATAAAGGATAGAATAAATCCT
This sequence comes from Tupaia belangeri chinensis, assembly GCF_000334495.1. Lineage (NCBI taxonomy): Eukaryota > Metazoa > Chordata > Mammalia > Scandentia > Tupaiidae > Tupaia > Tupaia belangeri. The sequence goes on from NW_006159512.1 coordinate 6,642,175, forward strand.
AACAGAGGGGCTTTCTTTTTTCTTCCCATGCACATAAAGACAGTTTCCACAACCTGATTCATATTGGACTTTTAGACTCTCTGAACCTACGGAGTTCTACTGTAGAGATATCATTTTCTTTAAATCCCCCTGAAGCAATGATTTCATTTGGACAGTATCACACTGTTGGCTTGGATTCTTTTTGTGGTGTGGGCTCAAGAGAAACCAGATCATAAACATTATAGAATAGAAAATTTCAATGTGGAAATCAATCATCTTGTTTTTTAGCTCCATCTTTAATAGCTGTAGTTTGGTCCTTTGCCCATCCTTAATTCTGGTCACACACTCTGCAATTCTCTTTTACATCCTGTCTAACAGCATCACATCCAGTCCCTTGATCAACTAAGAGAGCACCCATCACCAGTTTCCCAAGCTTGTAAGTGGAAGATCTTGGCAAGTTGTTGGAGAGTCTCCACTCCAACCCCTTCCTGTAAACCCAAGGGATAGGTCAGCTATCCTAACTCAAGATGTTCTCACAGGAAGTCCTGATTCTTTCAAACCCCAGAGAAGAACTTAAGGCTATTATGAGACACCTCAGAGAAAAGAAGAGAAGTGAATTTCATTCACCGAAGATACTTGTCTCTCCAAATTCACATTTTATACATTAAATATGTACGGCTCTTTTCATGTCACACATAATTCAATAAAGTGACTTAAATAAAAAAGAAGTAGGCCAACAGGTGGTGGTTAAGGGTGCTGGATTCCCACGTGGCCAACCGTGGTTCAAGTCCCATACCTGATGACTTGCTTTATCGTTTTCCCTTTCTCTCTCTGTCTGTCTCTCTCTGGTAAAATTAAAAAATAATAACAAATGGAATTAAATAAATTAATTAAAAATAAAATAATAAAAATAATTTTTAAAAGATGCTTATCTTGAGACCAGCAGATTGTGTAATGGTTACATTGCTGAACTGCCATGTAGTGGCTTAAAAACTCACATCCAGTGCTTCTGCATACCCAAAATCCTGAGAGAAGAGTGGCAGAGATGGGATTGCAGTGTGGCCATCCCTCTGGGAGGTAATTTCTTGCTTTTGATCTCTCTGTCCTCTGTCTCTCTGGTGAGTGTACATGACATATAGCAAAAATCTCTTAAAAAAAAAAAAAGTTTCTGTTCTCACTGTATTCTTAAATTAAATCCCAATGTGTTTGATTGTCTAAGTGTAAGAAACCCAAAACAAATTTTATATAGATGTTTAACATATATTTAATAAAAGCATATTTATATTTTATGTAACCCAGGTTAGAGTGTACATTTATGTAATATAAATATATAATATGAATATAAATTATATGTAATATAGTATGTATATACAAAACACATGAGGGGGTCTTCAAACAGTTCATGGAAAGTACACATTATGAAACATACTGTAGATTGTTATTTTTGCATCAAGATAAATTAATATTTTAATTCCACTTTTCCATGAACTTGGGAAGTCTCCTCATGTGTGTGTATATAGTCATACGAAATGAGGTGTAATAGTGGTTGTCATCCTACAAAAATAGTAGAGACTTGTTCCTTGGCCCCCAAGCTAGACAATAATATGACATCCTTGAAAAAGTTGTGATTTGATGCCTCTTCAAATTGCTATTTCTTAAATATTTAAAATTTTCACACTATTATTTACATTAAAGCTTTAAAGAAATAAGTGTAGCTTTTCAACTGTTTTTCCTCCCTTGGAGGTGCCAGGCATGGTGTGACAAGGATTAAAAAAGGACAATCTCATCTTCACCCCTATGGATTGGGAGCCCTGGCAGTAACCTAACTCAGCTTCCTTAGCAATCTGGAAAATAAAGTCACAGGAAGGGGTCTTTGAAATGTTCATCAAAAATTTTTATTATGAGAAAACTATGTATGGATTTCAAAATTTCTTTAGACACAAATAAAGTCATACTTTAATTTCATTTTTCTAAGAAGTTTTTGAAGTACCTAGCATAAGAGACAGCTGTCTTGAGAAAGAGAGAGAGGAGCTAACATTTATTATTTGTCTATAATATACTGGGCACTTGTCTAGATCCCTAACTTACATACTCTGCTTAACCTCTTTGACGCTTTTCCAGGGTAAGTATTAGTTTGCCATTATTTTATGAAGACAGAGTCACTGGCATCATGTTTGAGGCTGCTCTTGAGAGTCTTGGTCCTTTCTTAAATAGATGACCCATAGTTTCATTCCTATCAGTAGTACACTTTCCAGAGATGTACAGGTAATTTTATTCTCTTCCTCACATTACATTTCCAGTGATATGTTGGTTCCTTTTAGGGAATTTATAGAAAATAGCCCTGTGGCCTACTCTTCAGAGAGACTTGGAGGATTTATAAGGGTTGTTGTCACTGAGGTTGGAGGTACAGCTGATCCCTAACCAAGTGTAGACACTTATTCTTCCACCTGCCCAGCACTTCTACTCCTGATTCAGGTGAGAATTTACTGACTTCCCCTGGGACAATCCTCTTCTTCCACTGGCAGTTCCTGTGGCTTCAATGGGACACATAAGTCCCAGAACTGACATAGTAACTACTTCAGAGATGGGCCTGTAACCCCAATCAGCCAAGGAGATTCCAGAAGTTGCATGAACTCTAAAGAAAAGGAATTCTTTTCCCACAGAAGAAAACCTATGGCTCTATTTGGTCATTTTTTGGCTATTATATGAAAAGAAAATGGAGCCACATTAAGAGAATAAAGCCAAGAAAGAGATTCCTAACAGACGTGACTTCACAGCTGATCCAGCCATGTCTAAGCCAAATACATTCCTGGATTTTAGTTGTTATATAAGTAAACACTTCCCTCTTCATTAAAGCCCATTGAGTTGGATTTTCCATCCCTTACAACTGAAAAAGTCCTCATTAATAAAACCAGGCTTGGGAGCCAGATGGTGGTACTGTAGTAAAACACAATGCTGTGTGAGGCTGATCCATAAGGCAAGGTTCTGGATTTATGTCTGGGGATATCTGAGTGAACTGGGAATAAGGATGCCCATGATCCAGGCCTGACTGAGGCTAGAGTGGATCCTGGCATCAAAACCTGTTGGAGGTGCACTCACGTGTACTCTGTCTCTTGCTCTTAGGAAAAATGAACTTTAAAAAATTTTAAAAACAAAACCAGGTTCTGCTATTATCCTTTTCCTCAACTAAAAAAGGAAAAAGAATTCAACATATGGTTAGTAAGTAGAGTCTTTCTCTGAGGATGGATTATAGCACATCTCTGGAATTAGAATTTGGGAAGAAAACTAAGAGAATTAAAAACTCATTTGAACTCAATTCATTAACAGAAAAAGTATGCAATCCTTAAACAAGAATTTATTGAGCGACAAATACATGCATGAGAAGTCCACATGTTATGCCCTGGGACACAACCCTGAACCAGAGAGTCTGCCTCTCTGGAGCCTGCCTCATGATACTCAGATTCAATGGAGGAAAACAGAGAAGAAATAAATATGCACAATGCTGCCTGGTAATAACAAGTGTTCAGAAAAAAATAAGGCAAGGTAAGGGAAGTAGGAAGAGTTGAATAGGGGAAGCCTCTTGTAAAAGATAACATGGAGCAGAAGACAGAAGAAAAGTGTGAAATGAAGCCACACATCTCTCTGTGGGAAAGGTGGTCCTGGCAAAAGGAAGGGCTAATGCTCTGAGAGGGGAGTGTGTAGAGCCTGCAGACAGCTAGAAGAGTCCGTGACTGGGGTCTCCGAGAGGAAGGAAAGAGTCATAGGAGATCCACTCAGAATTAGGATGAAGGCAAATGCTATAGTGGCATTGTAAGCATTTTAAGGACTTTGGCTGAGGGAGGTGAACACCACTAAAAGTGTGTGTGTGTGTGTGTGTGTGTGTGTGTGTTTTAAGTTTTTTCCATAAGCCAGAGAGACAGCACCCATAGTCAGGTCTTGACACTATGATCCACCCCAGTCTACAGCCAACTCCAGATCATGTGTAAGCATGTGCCCAGCATTCTCAGGGTGGTCTCTGGACCTGAATTAAGACCCCTTCCATGGGAGATTGCCTTGTGGAACATTGCGTTTTGCTGCCACACCATTGTCTGGTCCCCAGTAGAGGGTTTTGCAAAGAGGAGAGACATGATATACCTTCATTTAAAGGATTTGTTTAGTTGTTATATAGAAAACTATTTGCTGGGAGGAGGGGTGGCAAGGACAAAAACATAGATCTTATCCCTACACATACTTTTTGACAGAAATATTATACAAACCTTTAAGTCCAAATACTCTATTACAGCTACTATATGCTTTAAAGTGAAAGACCGAGCATTGATAAACAATTACTAATATATCCATAGAGAAGGAGTTCCTAACATAGCACACAAACAATTATTATTTTAGTCCCTCATAGTTCAAAACCCCATGGTTCTCCATTAGGGACCATTTTGCCCCCCAGGAGATATTTGCAATGACGGAGACCTTTTTAATTGTCCTGACTGGCGGTGGGTGCAGAGCAGAAATAATGCAACTGGCATCTTGTGGGTAGAGGTCAGGGACGGTGCTGAACAGCCTATAATGCACAGCCCAGACCCTACAACAAAGAATTGTCCGACCCCAAACATCAATAGCATTGAGGTTGGAAAACCTTGGTCCAGACTAAAAGATTCATTGTTCTCAGATTTTGTGTTAGTTACACTTAAACTTGGAATACATGTGAAATCAGAGAAGCACAAACTAAGTTTGATTACCTTCCTCACTGGCTAATCATTTGAAAGGCAAATATCATAGTTGTTGTTTTGCATTTAACAACATATGGGTGGGGGGAGGAATGAATAGTGTCCTATGCTCTCAAATCAAAGCAGGAGCTCATTAGGGGGGAGCGGTGATAGAAGAATGTTCCTGAATGTATGACAAGAAGACTTAAAAAATTGTTTTTAATATAAAAATGTCATTCCAGGGCAACAAAAGTACCTGGCATATATTTTGCTTTGGGGAGGAAAATGCCTTTGAAAACCCAACTAGTTGTATAATTAAGTGATAATGAATGCAGAGCTGTATTTTGTATTCCATTCCAGCACATTGGAGTTGAATCTGAGCTTGAAAAGCTAAATCCCTCAGTGCTCTGGCCTCTCATCAGTGAAGTGCAAATCAAGGCTTTTAACTGCTATAGAAGGGGTGGTTCCAAAAAAGTGAACTACAAATATTATGTTTTCAAACTGCCTATTTTCTAATGGTATGCTGAATTCTGTATGCATCTTGTATTTAATAAAAAGAAATGTTTCTTTAGGACAAGAAAGCAAGATATTACATGTAATGGTTTATGTGATGGCTTATACCCAATGAAATGACAATCTACTTTTAAGAAAGAAGGGCTATTGATTTCCATTTTATATGGAGAATAGAAATGCTTTCTGGATTTTTATTTCTGAAATTTTTTATGGTTATTTCACCTAAAGAAAGACTAAATAATATTTTACTTGTACTCTAATTAATGTCACTTAGAAGGAAGACATGTAAGAGTACATATGCAGGTTGGATTGAGTTTTTGCTTGGTTATGAAGATATGCTATGGTCCAGATAGATCATGAAAGCCTGTTTTAACAAATGTTGGAGAAACTTTTGAAAAATTAAAATTATTCAACAAAACAGTAAAAGGTATCTGCAAACACAAGAAATCAATAACTAAAAGAGACATTTAAAATTTCATCATCATAATTAAAGGACAATATGTAACCAACTGTAGATAATCAAACATTTAAAGAAGCCTCTATCGGGAGCAAAATGGTTATGCCACTGGACTCCCACTTAGTGGACCACGGTTTGAGTCCCAGACTCCAAGACTTAAAACTCACGCTGAGGGTGGATGAGTGCTTGCCCAAGATCCCAAGCATAGAATGGAGGAGAAGGGATTGTGATTGAGCATCCCTTCTGGGGAGGGGTGTGATTTCTCACTTTCTGTCTCTCTGTCTCTCTCTCTCTGTCTCTCTGGTGAGAGCACATGTCCTATAGCAAAAATCCCTCTAAAAATAAAAGAAGAAGAAGCCTCTATCATTTTATGTTTCTATCCAGATGTTTAAAAACATATAGAAACCAACAGATAGCATGAAGCTTAAGGCAGCTAGATCCCACATGGCTGACTGTGCTGTTTGAATTTTGGACCCTGCATGTGTGTGCATGCCCAATACCCTATGAGGAGAAATAAAGGAGAATGGATTGTGGCATGGCGACAACCACCACCACCACCACCACCCCCACTGGTGGGTGATTTCTTATTGTCCCTCTCTGTCTGTCTCTGGTGAACACACATATCCTATAGCAAAAAATAAAAACAACTAGGAAGTTAGAAGAGATGGCAATTTGATTTTGTTTCAACATTTGTTTCAAAAAAAGACTGAAGGGACCAGCAGTTAGCGTAATGGCTATGTCGTTGAACTCTCATGTAGTCTAACGCGGTTCAAGTTCTAGATCAGGTGGCTTAAACTCACACCAGGTGCATGTGTGTGCATGCCCAAGATCCTGAGAGGAGAATGAAGGAGAAGGGATTGCGGTGTGGCCATCCCCCCCGGGAGGAGGGGTGATTTCTCGTTTTCTGTCTCTCTGGCAAGCTCATGTGCCCTATAGCAAAAACCTCTCCAAAAAAAAAAAAAAAAAACTGAAAAAAAAATTCCACATACAAAGAACTTAGGAGGAAAGACGATGAGAGTAAAATAGAAAATATAAGTTCACATTCAAATAGCATTTTATAAGCAGGCTTAAATGTATGAGAAAAATAATACTCTATAATAAGAAGGTAAATAAATGACAAAAGCCATGAAAAAAAAAAAAACATTCTTATCAGTTCAACACCAACTGGCATCAAACAAATATAATACAGGGCACAGGTTTTTGTGTAGCATGTGTACATGCTATGGTGCAATAAAACCTTGGAAGAAAACCAATGGCCCCAGGGCTATTGAGAGAGCCATTAAGAAAGACCAGGACCTGAGCCACCTGAGACTAGTAGTTAAGGGAACCAGACCCCACATACTGACCGCTATTAGATTCCCAGCCACTGTAGCTTGAAAACATGTGTGCTTGTGTGCCCCAAATCTCGATAGGATGGAGAAATGCAAAAGAAGGGATTGCAGCATGACCTACTGTAATCTGTGGGATTTTTTCTCTCTCTCCTCTTCTCTTCTCTCCTCCTGCTTTCTCTCTCTATCTCTCTGTTATCAGTCTTCCATTCCTAGACTTAGCTTTAATGATGGCCCTAACAAGTCCTTGCTCGGAGGAAAAAATAAAACTATAAGGAGTCACAGAGGACATTTTTAATACTTGAAAGAATACTCATTGAATATATCAATTCTAAATAGCTCCTTCTGAAAAAATATGTAAATTAATGGAATGTTTGTGGATTATAACTCCATATTTTTCTTTGTTTTTTAATCATCACACATCAGAAAGTGAAAAAAAAAATTTTGAGCAATATTCTAAAGGCCACAGAAATACTTTAATGTCATTGAAGGCCTGGCAGAAATTAAAACACTTCTGTCCAGATAAGAAGAGTTAAAAGAAATTGTGAATCATGATAAAGGTATACACATTTACTTTGAACCAAAATCATAAACTGGCTTATTAACTCGCTGGCGTCTACTGCTGTGTTGTTAGAGTTCTTAGTTGCAAACAATAGGATCTACTTATGTTGGTTTAAGCAGAATAGAAATTCATTAAAAGATAGTAGGTAATTCACAGACTATCTGAGAGAGACAAAGAATCAGAATCTGAAGCCATGTAGCCAGGAGTGGGATTCATCAGCCATCCCATATGATTTTCTGATAAAACACCACTGTCTCCATGGTGGGCTCAGCATCAGTCCTTCTGGGACCAGACACTAAAAACTCTCCAGTGACCACCCTATAAATAGTGGACGCCATTGCCTACACCAGGCCATGAAGACTGCCTCTCTCCATACGGGTCAAGTCCTTGCATTGCTGTCTTCTCCATCAAATCTCATATGAGTGGACTCAACTGGCAGCACATACCCACACACCTGTGTGCTAGGTCCAAGAGAGTCTAGGGATGCAAAGTTTCTGCCTTCAAACTTGAAAAGGAATTATAAGATGAGAAACTTTCAAAATACACAGAGAAATGTTCAAAGATGGTGGGAACCAACAAATAACAAAAATTTTCTAGGCATCCCAATCTCCCACTTATTTTACCTAAATCCTCCATTCCAGGCAACCTGATCTCTTCATTATTTTCTTTACATCCTATATTCCATCCTTACAATATAAAACATTTTAAAATTTAAGTGTACTTACTTATTTATTCCATGAGAAAGAGAGATAAAGAGACAGTCACCCTTAATGAGGTTTTCAGGCCATGACCAACCCCAGCCTCAGCCAGCCAGGATTATATGCACGTACAGAGAGAGGCCTCTGGATGTGAACCTAGGACCTTCCAAGATAACTTCAGCATCACAGAGCATTGCGTTACCACTGCACTACCATGACTGGCCAATTAATAAGGCTTACTGAAATAATTTACTCAGGAGCACATAGCTACTAAGAATTAAAACCAAGGTTGGAACTTTCTTCTGAGACTCAGTTTGCATTTTCACTTATGTACTCGGAGTAGATTTAAAGTCTACACTTTTACTGTGTCCCAAAGCACCAAGATCATTGCCCTAGATACTTAGTACCATGAACTAAGCAGATAGTAATTTAGTTGATTTCAACAAGTTTTTTTAATGCCTTTTATATAATCTTAGCTCAACTACTTGGAAATTACATAATATTGGGCAAATTACTGAACCTTATAAGTCTTTCCTCATTCACAGAGTGGAATGACATGTTTCTTGTAAAACTAATGTGATGGTTGTGAGGTCTTGTCCTGCGAACAATTTTACGGGCAGAGGCGGAAAGAAAAGCAAAGGACATTGGACTGTCCAGTGATGGCAGGAAATATGCAGCACAGAGGGGTGACTGGAAGACGAAAGGAGTGATATGGCTGCTGAAATGGTCCAGACATTCCTCAAAGTAACAAACAAGCTGCTCTTGACCCAAATGGAGAGTTAAGTAGTAAATATAAATGACCTATAAGACCCAGGATAGAGGGTCACAGAAGATGGAAAACCATGACATCTGCTATGCCTGTCTCCTCTTAAAAGAGAAAAAACTACCACAACTCTCAGACACACAGAGTCCCAGGTGAGAAGGGAAAGGGATGAGAGGTGGCAGGGGGAATTTCACTCCACCAGAACCTCGGGGGCAGTGTTGAGTTTGGTCATTGGCCTATGAAAGGTCTTCTATGTAAACCCCTTATTTTCTTAAATGTAACCTTATAACAAGAACTCTTCTCAGAACAACTCTCTATTTCTAACTATTGATCAAAAATAAATAAATAAATGAAAACCTAGCTGAGATAGTGGCCCAGGAATGCTAAAGGGTAAGAGTGGAAATATGAGGACTTCAAGGGCATTCTCAGACTACACATGATCTTTCATCTCTGTTCTTTATGAATATCCTTCTTCCCCATCTCTACCCAATGGACTCCTATTCATCCTTCAAGACCCAACTTAATTATTTATTGCCTTCTCTGTGAAGTCTTCTCCTAGGACTCCAGAAGAATTCATCACTCCTCTCCAAGTTGTGAGAGGCTTTATTTAGACATTTACTGTGGTGCTTGCCTATCTCTACTAGGTAGTAAATTTCTCCTTAAATTTAGCATGTTGGGACCAGCAGTTAGCGTAATGGCTATGTCGCTGGACTCCCATGTAGTCGACCATGGTTCAAGTCCCAGACCCAATGGCTTAAAACTCACGCCGGGTGCGTGTATGAGCGTGCCCAAGATCCCAAGAGGAGAATGGAGGAGAAGGGATTGCGGCATGGCCATCCCCCCTGGGGGGTGATTTCTTGCTTTCTGTCTCTCTGTCTCTCTCTGTCTCTCTCTGTCTCTCTGGCAAGCGCACGCACCCTATGGCAAAAAGATTTCCAAAAAAAAAAAATTGGCATGTCATAGTTCTCTGTGTTCTATAGGCTATGGCATGCACTGTGTTCATTAAACTTTCTAGATCTAGTAGTTACTGCAGTGCATGGCATTATTTATTAATAAGGAGACCTTTAGGTGGAGATGGCTCCAGCACTTTAGGTTTCTTATATATTTTGCTTCTCCCCCCCCCTTGACTCCCTACTTCTCACACTCTGACATTTCCCACCCTCCTTCCACACTGTCTCTACTATCTACAGAGGCTTCCATGACTTTTAGCACTTTAACTAAAAGTGGTTTGGTTTGCATGAGCAAACCAAAACCCAATTCAGAGTGAATAGTCATAGCTTAGGAAAAAGAAACTTAAGTTCAATCAGTCAGAAGCCACCAACCAAACTTTAACTAAAGAGGTTCCTTTTTTTTTTAAATTTACCAAAGAGTGTATACCCTCACTGGAGAGAGAGACAGAGAAAGAGAGAGAGAAAGAACACCCCCATGGGGAATGACCACATCACAATCCCTTCTATTCCATCTCTTCCTCCTTTCAGAATTTCGGGCATGCAGGCATGTGCTCCCAGTGTGTTTCTCAAGCCACTGGATCTTGGAATCAAACACACAATTGCCCATGTGGGATCCAGCCACCTTAACCAGCACACCACAGACTGGCCCAAGATGTTCTGTTTTAACCAACCAGGTATTTTCTTTTTCTTTCTTTCTTTCTTTCTCTTTCTTTCTTTCTTTCTTTCTTTCTTTCTTTCTTTCTTTCTTTCTTTCTTTCTTTCTTTCTTTCTTTTTCTTCCTTCCTTTTTTTCAATCAGGTATTTTCTTTATCTTGCTTCTATGCCTTATAAAATTTTGCCCTTGAACCCTCTCAATGGAGCCCAAAATAAATAGGCTTTGGCACACCTCAAAATATGAATTGCTATCTGCTCAAGTAAGCTCTTTAAAAATTTTAATGTACCTAAGTTTATCATTTAATAACACAGAGTCGTCCTCAAAAGATATTGATGGAAGCTGGACAGGTTTGCAGAGATGTTATGCTCTGAGAGGCTGGCCCATAGAAGAAGGTTCCAGATTTATATCTGGAGACTGCCCTGAGTATGCTAGAAATGTGTGTCCTCATAATTGGAACTGGCTGAAACTGAGGGTGGATCTTGGCATGGGGATCCTATTTAGGGGATGCTGCCTTTCTGTCTCTCTCTGTCTCTTCCACACATGGAATAAAGAAAGAAACTTACAAAACAAAACAAAAAATGTTGCTGATGGAGAAACCACTGCCGGTCTTTGGTTCTACTTCCTTTCAGATGTGCTTTGTCTTGCTGGTTGGCACCTCTTGAGTTCTGACTCCCATTTGCTTGGCTTGTATTTTTAACCCAGCCCTGACTGCAGTATCAACTATTCCAGGTGTTATCTAACTACCTTACATTACACACTGTCTCTCAGGTTCTCAGCGCAGCCTCAGCCAGGCATCTTGACACATGTCCAAACCTGGAAGAGAAAAGGCGCTAACACTCCAACAGGCACTGCTTGGCACTGGGAGATGGAAGCTGGGGTTGGGGCGATACCATGACCCTGACAATAATTTGAAAGTGGATGACTCTTCGTAAAGTGCTCAACGGGATTACCTTCCTATTGAACTCAGCAGTAACCATCTAGTAATAATAACATACTCTCCGACTGGCTTTCACTCCTTCCACATTGAGCTTATTTCCCAAAATTTACCACTTGCAAACAGGTCCTCATCTCGAGTTCCAGTAAGGTACAAATTATAATAGCTTTCACGGTAGAGGAGAATGCTCAGGAGGAACCAAACATCCACAACCAAAGGTTGCTGCTCTGGCCTCAACAGATCAACTTGAAAATGAGTCTCATCATTCCAAGAGTTATGAAAGGAGACCATATCTTTCACTCTCAGCAGCTAGGTAAGGACAAATCTGCCAGTCCCAGGAAAGAAAACAATCCCAAGACTGGAAGATGTCAGTCTGAAAGGGCCATCTTTATGTAGTGAGGCCATCTACTTAGTTTTATATCAACAGCTAAGATAAACGAACCCCCTCTTTTAAACATGCTCACCTGCAATTAGAGATAAATGCTCTCAGACAGTGGCTCCCAGTCACCTGGAGGTCTATGGGACAATTGTAAGAGCCTGTAAGAATTTACGTGAGCACTGTGTTTTGTCTGCAGAGGGAGTAAATGTTTAAATGTTTCATCAACCAGGTATTTTCTTTTTCTTTCTTTCTTTCTTTCTCTTTCTTTCTTTCTTTCTTTCTTTCTTTCTTTCTTTCTTTCTTTCTTTCTTTCTTTCTTTCTCTCTTTCTTTCTTTCTTTTTCTTCCTTCCTTTTTTTCAATCAGGTATTTTCTTTATCTTGCTTCTATGCCTTATAAAATTTTGCCCTTGAACCCTCTCAATGGAGCCCAAAATAAATAGGCTTTGGCACACCTCAAAATATGAATTGCTATCTGCTCAAGTAAGCTCTTTAAAAATTTTAATGTACCTAAGTTTATCATTTAATAACACAGAGTCGTCCTCAAAAGATATTGATGGAAGCTGGACAGGTTTGCAGAGATGTTATGCTCTGAGAGGCTGGCCCATAGAAGAAGGTTCCAGATTTATATCTGGAGACTGCCCTGAGTATGCTAGAAATGTGTGTCCTCATAATTGGAACTGGCTGAAACTGAGGGTGGATCTTGGCATGGGGATCCTATTTAGGGGATGCTGCCTTTCTGTCTCTCTCTGTCTCTTCCACACATGGAATAAAGAAAGAAACTTACAAAACAAAACAAAAAATGTTGCTGATGGAGAAACCACTGCCGGTCTTTGGTTCTACTTCCTTTCAGATGTGCTTTGTCTTGCTGGTTGGCACCTCTTGAGTTCTGACTCCCATTTGCTTGGCTTGTATTTTTAACCCAGCCCTGACTGCAGTATCAACTATTCCAGGTGTTATCTAACTACCTTACATTACACACTGTCTCTCAGGTTCTCAGCGCAGCCTCAGCCAGGCATCTTGACACATGTCCAAACCTGGAAGAGAAAAGGCGCTAACACTCCAACAGGCACTGCTTGGCACTGGGAGATGGAAGCTGGGGTTGGGGCGATACCATGACCCTGACAATAATTTGAAAGTGGATGACTCTTCGTAAAGTGCTCAACGGGATTACCTTCCTATTGAACTCAGCAGTAACCATCTAGTAATAATAACATACTCTCCGACTGGCTTTCACTCCTTCCACATTGAGCTTATTTCCCAAAATTTACCACTTGCAAACAGGTCCTCATCTCGAGTTCCAGTAAGGTACAAATTATAATAGCTTTCACGGTAGAGGAGAATGCTCAGGAGGAACCAAACATCCACAACCAAAGGTTGCTGCTCTGGCCTCAACAGATCAACTTGAAAATGAGTCTCATCATTCCAAGAGTTATGAAAGGAGACCATATCTTTCACTCTCAGCAGCTAGGTAAGGACAAATCTGCCAGTCCCAGGAAGGAAAACAATCCCAAGACTGGAAGATGTCAGTCTGAAAGGGCCATCTTTATGTAGTGAGGCCATCTACTTAGTTTTATATCAACAGCTAAGATAAACGAACCCCCTCTTTTAAACATGCTCACCTGCAATTAGAGATAAATGCTCTCAGACAGTGGCTCCCAGTCACCTGGAGGTCTATGGGACAATTGTAAGAGCCTGTAAGAATTTACGTGAGCACTGTGTTTTGTCTGCAGAGGGAGTAAATGTTTAAATGTTTCATCATTCTCATCGGACTGGCCACATGTTAGGTGCTGTTGCAATTAACCAAATAAAAAACTGATTCTATGATGTCAATGATTTTTTTAGGTACTAAGTATCTTCTCCATCAATTATACATAGCTTATAGTAAGTGCTCTCATTACAAAAATAACTATGCATAAGTAATGTGTTTATTAACTAGTAGATTTAACCATTCCACAATGTATATATATACTTTGAAATGTCATGCTACAGGGGCTTAACAGTGGTATAGTAGTATAACATGGTGCTCTGTGAATTAGACCTACATGGAAGGTTGCTAGGTTGCCTCATTCAAGTCTGGAGGCCTTCTTGAGTACACTGGGCACGGATATCACCATGATACGTGATGGTGAAGACTGTATGAAGATGAAAAGTTTTCATATCATAAGACCCTGTTGGGGATGCTACATATCTCTCTCTCTCTCTCTCTCTCTCTCTCTGTCATTCTCACTCATGAAATAAATTTTTAAAACATAAAAACCATGATGGGGACCAGCAGATGGTATAATGGTTACGTCACTGAACTCTCATATAGTCAACTGTGCTTTAAGTCCTGGACCCAGCAGCTTAAAACTCATGTCAACTACATGTGCTTGTGTGCCCGAAATCCCAAGAGGAGAATGGAAAAGAAAGGATTGTGGCATGGCCCACCCCCTAGGTGATCTTTCATTTCGTGTCTCTCTCTGTCTCTTGGGTGAGTACAAACACCCTATAGCAAAAATCTCTCTTTAAAAAAAAATAAAATAAAAACCATCATTTCAGTCATGATAAATAAATACAATATTGTCTGTCTTTTTTTTTTCATTTAAAAACTAGTAATTTTTGTGCTCAAAGGTATCTGCACATTGCATTAGCAATTTAAAGAGATGCTCATATTCTAAAAGCTTGAGAACTCCTGTTTTAAGTGATGTAAAATCAAACAATAAGCTTGGCCTTGGCAGTGCAGGCTGTAGGGTACTGCTGTATAATACTAGAGCTATATAAGAGGTCCAGGTTTGGGTCCTGGGTAGCTTCAAACAAGCTTGGCATGTGAGATCCTGTTAAGGATATCTCTGTCTTCTCTTGCTTAAGATTTAAGAAATGAATAAATAAACTTTTAAAAGTTAAAAATAATTTTTTAATAATAATGTCGAAATATTGAGCGCCTATCTATATTATCTTAAGCCTGTCGACACCACATACAAAGATATTACTAGTCTCATTTTACAGATTCTGAATGTCTAAAGGACTTCCCCAAGGCCACGGAAATAATGAATGATGGAGCTAAGATCAGGAGTGAGGCCTGCAAGACTTTCCTGTCACCATCACTCGTTCACTGAATAGGCATGTTTGGGGATATGCCATGTGCTATATTCTTTGGGTAAAATACAGTTATTACCCAGCCCCTGCTTCTTGAAAAATGTTCCTTCTGACAATTTAATTCAATTAGTTTGTCTTTCTGTTCAGATTAAGTAGGTTTAAGGTGTAACAGAATCTGTCCTCCTCCTTAAGTTTCTTTTTGCAACCCCCTAAGACACATGCTGCCTCTCCCTTTTCAAGGCTTTCTTGCTCTTTTATCTTCATTTTGTTCTCTGGCTGTTAGCTCACCTACAAAGAAAGATGAAAGTGGAGACAAGCTCAGTTATTTGAGTCTTTCCATCTGCCCCAAAGTTTTCCTTTTGCCAAGAAGAGAGCTTGGACCTACAGAAAAGAATCAAGTCAGCAAGAACAGATACCATCCATTCCACTCATGCTTTCTTGAGGTTCAAAATGGTGGCAAGAAAGAATTACCAGGTCACATTTTCTGACTGTGATATTTTGTTCCAAAACCAGGGAGGCCTCTTTACACCCTATCTCATTTGTATCAAGCACAGTCAACCCTGGGAAAGTCATCCTGTAAAATGTTGCTGGTGAACAAACCCAATAATACTGTCACTATCAGAATGACTGCCAGCCAGTGACACACTAAGGCTGGACCAAATCCACTTTGGGTTATTCAAAATGTGTAATTTGCTAAGCGCATTCATTTAGCACAATGCCCTGAACCAATCCCTGTCAGGGTGTCTCATAATGAATGACTGCTGAGGGGCAGAACAAACAGAAGTTCTATTCCCAGGGCCATCCACAGAGAAGACTGAATATAAGTGCCAAGATAGTTGCATAACATCTCTGGGAAATGTTTCAGGCACACCAATGGTGACACAGGGAGAAGGGGAGTCAGCACCACAGTCCCTACCTCTGGCTTTGATTTGGGTTGTTTCTGACTCCAAGGGATGATAAATTGCAAACCATACTTGGGTCAGCAGCTGCACTAACCAATCTATTGAGTGAAAGTCTAGTGCCTTAAAGCAAAGAGGCAAATGCCCTTCAATTCAACAATTCAGCTCCTCTAGGAATTCATCATAATGCGTGGAAGGATTTGGGCAAGCTCAGTTGCTTAAATGGTTAAGAGAGCTGGATTCAACATGCCAAACTCAGTCTGAATTTAACCCCAGTGGCTTGAAAAACATATTGGGTACATGTGCACGTGTGCCCAAAATCCCAAAAGGAAGAAGAAATAGAGTGAAAAGGATTAGGGTATGACCATGCTCCTTTGGGAATACTATCTCTCTCTCTCTCTCACACACACACACAAGCACTCACACCCTCTAGCATTAAAAAAGGAAAAAATTGGCCACAAGCTGTTCCTCACTGTGTCATTTATAGATGATGTGATGATGATGGTGATAATAAATCAAGCTTGGCACTAATCTATGCACTTTACATATATTATCCATTTATCTCCCCCTAGGAGATAAACTATCATTATCATTATTATTATAATAGTTAATAGTAGCAAGCCCATGAGGCTAAATATTATAGCTATTGATACTATTATGATCAAAATATTATCACTTTACAAATGAGGAAATAGTCAGCAATCAAATAATTTCATCAACATTATGCAGCTTACAAAGCATTTTGCCTCCGATACTATTTTAATCAAAATATTATCACTTTACAAATGAGGAAATAGTCAGCAATCAAATAATTTCATCAACATTATGCAGCTTACAAAGCATTTTGCCTCCAAAAGCTGCTCTCTCTCTCTCTCTTTAAGAGAGATTTTTTGCTATAGGGTGCATACACTCACTGGAGACTCAGAGAGAAACAGAGAGAAAGTGAGAAATCACCTCCAGGGGGAATGGCCATGCCACAATCCTTTCTCCTCCTTCTCCTCTCAGGAATTTGGGCATGCATGCACACACACACACACGGTGTGTTTCTCAAGTTGGAGAGATATTTTGTTATACGACACATGCTCACTGGAGAGATAGAGGGATAGAGAGACAAAAAGTGAGAAATCACCCCCCCAGGGGAAATGGCCACGATGCAATCCCTGTTGGAGGGTCAACTCCATTCTCCTCTCTGGATTTTGGGCATGCACACACATGTACAGCATAAGTTTTAAGTCACCGGGTCTAGGACTTGAATGCAGTCAACCACATGGGAGTACAGTGATGTAACTTTACACCATCTGCTGTGCCCAACCTGGCAGGATTTTTTTTTTCATTCTTTTTTTTTTTTTCACTATAGGGCGCGTGCGCTCGCCAGACAGACAGAAAGAGACATAGAGACAGAAAGCGAGAAATCACCCCCCAGGGGGGATG
>NW_006159512.1:6659518-6669950 GCF_000334495.1 Tupaia belangeri chinensis
AGTCAGTCATGTGGGAGTCCAGCACCTTAACCACTACGCCAACTGCGGGCTCTCAAAGGATGCTCTCTTAATCAGCCATGCTGAATACAAGACACTGATTGCCCTGGTGTGTTTTATCTTTCAACTATGAAGAACTTTCCATTTTACACCATTTAGTCCTGGACAATGAATCAGAGACACTCCATAATAATATTCCTGTGACAAAATTACCAAACTACATTTGAGAAGAAATAATAAAAACTTCAGGAAAATTAAAACCTATTTTTTTTCTTAGTATATTTAAGCTACTGTTGTCAGAAACCAGAACCAAATTCCTAAAATCAATGTACACTATAGAAAACTGTGATTCTTAGAAACTTCTATTATTATAGGAGTTCTCTGATTCTGTTGACAGAGTGAGAAAATAACTCTAGGCTCTTTGACCAGTTTGATGACATACATCATTTTATTGCACTCCATGAGAATACTAGTAGGTACATAAGATTGTACAGAAGTGGGGGGAAAAAGGCTTAGAAAAGTTAAGTAATTTATCCAATGTCATGGACAGAAGTGCATCCCCCAAATTCCATACATTGAGGCCTTATCCCCCAGTGTGACTATATTTTGGACAAGGGAGTAATTAAAGTTAAATGAGGTCATAAGGTTGGTGTCCTGATTCAATAGAATTAATGTTCTTCTAAGATAAGATGCCAGGGAACTCAACACTTCCTCTCTTTCCACACGTATGGAAGAAAAATCTCATGAAGGCCTATCTACGGCCATGAAAAGAGCTCTCACCAAGAAATGAATATATGGAAGAAAAATCTCATGAAGGCACACAGAGAAGGTAGCTATCTACAGCCATGAAAAGAGCTCTCACCAAGAAATGAATCATCTTGCACTTCGATCTGAGATTTCTATCCTCGAAACTGAGAACATAAATTACTGTTGTTTAAGGTACTCAGTCTGTGGTATTTTTATGGCAGTGTAAACCAACTAATCTGCCCAAGGTCACACAGTCATCAAATAGTACAAAGTAGAGGGACCAGTAGATGGTGAAATGGTTATGTCGCTGGACTCTCATGTAGTCACCCACAGTTTGAGTTTTGGACCCACAGCTTAAAACTCATTCCAGGAGCGTGTGCATATGTGCCCAAAACCCTTAGAGGAGAATGGAGAAGAAGGGATTGCAGCGTGGCCTTACCACCTGGCATGTGAATCCTCGCTTTCTCTCTGTCTCGTCAGTGAGTGCACACGCCCTATGGCAAAAATCACTTTCAAAAAAAAAAAAAAAAAAGTACAGCAGAACCCAAACCTATGCTTTCTTCACTACATCAGCCTATATGTGCTTGACATCAGTGATTCCTACCCAACAGTAGCCACTTTCCTTCCTACTCAGAGAACTCCAGTTGATTTCTGGCATGCTATATGCTAACGGTGTTCTTCTTGTCAACGATTGGTAAAAACTTAGTAAATGTTGTAGTTTGGACAATGAAATAGGAGGGCAAGTCTTCATAAAGGCTTCTGAAAAAGATCTCTTTACAGTGAGACATTTGGGAGGAAACAGTCTCTTTTGCTACTGCTGGACATGAGTATGTCTGTCTTGAGAATTGGAACTAGGCAGCAATTTTATGAGCATGAGGGGAATTGCCCTAAAGAGAATATGCCGAAGATCACAGACTAACTATACAGGTGGAACCTGGGTCCTTTTGACATCACAGAGATTCTACTGGGTCATTGGAAAAGCCATGATGCACTTTTGCATAGGAAAATGCATCATGACTTTTCTGACAAGCTAATATATAAACAAGCTTGGAGTTTTCCTCTTTCTGACATCTCGTTGATGAGCTGATAAAACGTTATTGTTCATGACCAGCAGATGGTGTAATGGTTATGTTGCTGCACTCCTACGTAGTCGACCACAGTTCAAATCCCGGACCAAGTGGCTTAAAACACGCTGGGTGCCTGTGCATCCAAGCCCAAAATTTCAAGAGCCTAATGGATAAGAAGGGATTGCACATGGCCCCTGGGGGATGATTTCGTGCTTCCTGTTTCTCTGTCTCTCCAGCAAGCGCATGCAACCTATAGCAAAAATCTCTAAAACAAAACAAAACAAGAAAACTTATTGTTCACATTCTTAAGAGTTGAGTTTCTGTTCCCTGCTGTAAAAGGGGCACCTAAATGATAAAATCACCATTCTTAACTCACACACAGCCATGAATATGTCTCAGAAGGAATCAACTCCTAACTGGGCTTACTACCTCCCCACATAACTCTCAAGGAGCCAGAAGCTAAAAATCACCATGACTAGGGTTTGGCTACTTTCAAGTGAAACCAGGTGCCTTCTCAGTGTCAGAGCTGATTTATGCTGATCTCAAATTCAACTTCCTGTGTTTACTATCAACTGGTTCTATTTCTGTCATCTCTGTTCTTTAATGTTTTAATTTAATCAATGAAGTTCTATTTGATCTGAACTCTGGGTTAGACAGTGGAATGAGTAAGATATGGACCTTACTCCATAGTTATACAATTCTCACAACAGCCAGACTTTGGAAAGCAGTCATCTTAATTTCTTTCCTCAATCAAATGGTCAGCTCCTTAAGGACACAGACTTTGCGCAGCACTGGTTTATCGTAGGCACATAACCGATTCCATGGAATGAATGAATGAAGACATGGAACGCGTAACAGATGCCAACTATAGGGTCATATATGTATACTATTCATATAAGAAGCCAGGTAGAGAAGACAGATATCAGGAAATAAAATGAAGAAACAAAAGGACAAAATAAAATTAGTGCCAACCACTATCCTGAATGTTTTTAGGCATTTTGGCATTTAATCCTCTAGTGAACATTTGGGACAGGTCTTATTAACCTATATTTCAGACACAAGGAAACCACAGCTCAAGTTAAAAGGTTGAGGGGCCGGCAAGTGGCATGGTAGTTAAGGTGCTAGAACTCTCACATGGCCAACTATGGTTCAAGTCCTGGGAGCTGATGGCTTGCTTTCTCATTTTCTCTCTCTCTCTCTGTATCTCTCTCTGGTCAAATTAAAATAAATGAATGAATAAATATAATTAAATAAATAATTCTTTTTTAAAAAGAGAGAGAGAGAGAATTGAAAGTCACACAATGAATGAATAGTAGAGATGGAAACTCCAGCTCTAACCAGACCCCCAAGATCCACATTCTTTCTACCATTCCATGTTTTCAAAGAAGTATAAGAGTTTGTACCCCCAAAAAGGCACAAATACAAATCAAATTTAACATTGTATATCATGGTTTTATCTTGATTATAGAAACCAATGAATGCCTATCTGCCAGGTACCATGAGCACATCCATAATAGACTTGTACAAATAAGAGATAAATCCTGTCTACTCCCATGCGAATGATTTTGAATTATCCCAAGTACACAATATCTCCCTTCCTTTGTGTTCACTTTCTTCACTCTTCTCTTTACCATTACTAATAGCCATAAGTATTAAATTCTAGCAAAGTTTATGTGATTTCTTTTAATACACAAAGATATAACTCAAAGGTGGGTTTCCTCAGAACATAATTCCTGAAATGTTAGATTTTGTTTGTCTACTCATATAATGCTACAGCAGCTCAATGCCACAGCCTCTCACAGATAACTGCTTTTGTGGTTCATAAACTATTTCAACTGTGCCTCAGCTCATCCTTATTCTCAGAATATTCGTTGCCACGTAAACATGCCATTCTGAACAATACCACCTTACAAATAGACAGCACTGAATTAGCACAATAATCTACAGGTCTAGACTGGCAGCAGGAGATAGTCAGGGATGGGGGATTTGAGAATCTGAGCTCTGCAGCCTATTCGGGTTTCTCTGGAGTGTGTTAAGGGTATGAGTTCTGCTCTTCAGAACCCTGGCAGCTATAATAAATGCATTTCCACTGATCATTTCAACCTGCAATTTGCAGAAACCTGATTCTTTATATGATGTTGGGCTATTCCAATGGCAAGACAAAACTAATCTTTCACTTGGGTATTGAGTTTTCATCTTTAAACTTCTGCTTGTTCACTCGCCCTCAAAAGTATTTTTTGAACTTTCCCTTTACAGTTCCTCCTCTTCCTTATACTTTATTTGATAGTGTTGCCCTTTGACACTGTCAAAATTCTCCCCAGACACCCATAGAATGAATCCTAGAAATGTGTTTCTTATAATCACCTTAGTTTGAGCTTCAACCCATATGCTTAAGGCACAAGTTATTAAAATGTGTATCACTCACTTGACTTCAGACTTTGGACATACAAAGAAGTCTCTTTAGATGGCAAGTAGAAATGTTCAAATTGTAAAGACCAAGATGGGGGCATTTTTATTTCATCCTTTTTCAGAGATTTCTTCTGAGAAGAGAAAGCAGGCAGTACCAACAAAACCAAAGTGATGAGGAAGTGTTTGCAGGGTGTTCCTGGAGGCAGTTCTTCTCTGGAATCTGAACTGTCACTGGCACATGGGGCCCGGCTGACTTATGAAGAAGGTGATGCAGGATCGTTTGGTATTCTGCAAAAGCAGTGGCGTGTGTTGGGGGCCAAGGCGTGCGGGAGACTTTTGGGGTCTGCCAGGCTTTCAGTCTCTCCAGATCGCCCCTGCCTCCCAGCAGGAGCTGACCCAGGCTTGGAAAAGGTTAACTAGCACAAACAGCCATCATTTGTGACGAGTGGGAAAGCCCCATGTGTTGCCCCAGCTTCTCTTTATGAGGCATGAGGGGTGGATTTTCTCTGTTGTTCCAACGGTTGGCACAGGGTAAATACCCAGCGTGCTTCTGCTTTAGGAACTGGAAGGGCTCGTCTCCAAGCAAGTGTGCAGGAGGCAGAACAACCAAGCCATCGGAAACCCTCCTATTTCCCAAATGGGGAGGGGGGTGAGGGGTGAAGGAGGAAGGGAGAGAAGTTGGGGGCAGAATAAGTCTCCAGTGTGTGCTGAATAAATGCGTTCACCTAGACCTAATCGGTTCACATGCTCTATTTTCAGATCCCATCTGCTTATCTCAAGGAAAGTTTGGGGAATGGCTCCCATCCCATTGTGAACCCATCATTTTGCAAATCTATTCCCGTCAGAGCTCTCATTATAACAGATGTCAGCAGAGGAATCTGAGCTGTCAGGGAACCGCCAACCATGAAAAGGAGGGGTAGAGGCAACAAGCCATGCAAACAAAACAGTCGCCCCTCTACAAACATAAACAGGAATGTTTGTCACAATATTTTCCCACATTGCCCAACAAACTCTGGAGGGAAGTAGTTCAAAAAGAAAAGGGGAAAAGTTACTGTAAAAATAAGCAGGCAGAATCTATCGAGCGTGTCTCCTCCAAGTTGAAGGATCTGTAACCTTGTCCTAAGCTTGTCTTTCTCTGCCATGAAAATCAATATGCTCATTCCCACACGAGAATTTCTTAATAATGTTAAAAATGATGTGCCTGGCTAACTTCTAGATTGTCCAACAATATAAAGAGTTTTAGATTTACATTGTTTTCCTTTTTTTAATAAACTTGGCCATATCCTGGGTTGTAACCGAGGGTCCTAAAAGCGTGTGTGGTAGGAAGGAGAACACAGTTTCTTGTTGCCTCACCCTCTGGCCAGAATGTTAGAATAAACATTTGAGCTGCCTGCCACAGTAGGATGCGGTCAAAGCTGTTTCTTTTGAGAGCAATTTGTCTAATCTGGGTTTTCTGTTGACAAAAAGAAGCAAAGAATTGGGAACCAGAAAATACTGGCTGTCGAGACCACTAGATTTTCTCCCAATTCGTAAGTTCAGTGGTTGGAGTAGCATGTCTTTTTTTTAACTACATTTTAGGTAAAAGAATGTTAACTTGAGAACTCATCTAAATATATTTATTCGTGGGCTCTGAGAGACTTCCCTAAATTCCTACCTAATATCAAAGTCCATCAGTGATTTTGTTTGAATATCAGCACCTTCTCCATATCTGAAAACCAGAATCTCAGTTAGACTAACAGGTTTCTGGGTTTTGTTTTTAGTTTATTTATTTATTCCATAAGTGAAAGAGACAAAAATAGACAGAGCTATAGTGACCCCTGTCAAGTACTAACTTCACAATCCACTTCCAGCCTCTGCCAGCCTGGCACACACACGCCTGTCACACTCAGGAAGGTCTTTGGACACCAGACCCCTTCCCATGTGGGTCTGCCTTACAGAGCAGGACGATTTACCACTGTGCTACCATCTCACCCCACAGTTATTCCAACAGGTTCTTTGTTGAAAAGAAGACTAATCCCGAAATGGCATGCTGGTTCTTTAAAAGTTTTATTTTAACCTAAACTTTTAAAAGCTGCCTTATGTAGCATGGCTGGGTTAAAAGTGTGTGCATATCTTGGATGGCAATGTTTGTGGTTTGGTTGGTTTGTTTTTTCTGTTTTTAAGACATGGTGAAGGAGATTCCAGTGTCATGGCCTATCTACATAGTATCAACAATGTCACATAAACAAGCTTCGAACAAAAATCCTCTACTATAATATCCTGCTCTGTACTTCCCAGAAACTCAGTTAACTCTTAATGACAACACTCTGAGGCAAACAGGCAAAATGTCAGTATGCACATTTAATAGTTGAAGAAACTGTGGCTTTTGAAGAGCTAAAGTTTAAACCTACATCTTCCAACCCTAACTCCTAGTGCTTTTGCCCACACCTATAGATGAGAGGGTCTATCAGTTTTTATACTTACTGCATGATGGGATACCATACAACCATGAGAAAACAAGAGACAAATATTTACTAGAGATGGAAAAACCCTTGTGACATGTGGAGTAGGAAAGAGCCAGATACCAAGAGTGTCTACGGTGTGTCCTCAATTTGTTCTGTAAGTGAATTTATTTATATTCCTTGATTAGAAAAATGTACAAAAATATTTATTGTAGTTGTCACTGAATGGTGAGAATTTTCCTTTTTCTTCTGTATCTTCTTCATATTTAAAACATTTTCTATAAGCAATTTGTAAAATACTATTGTGTCTACCAGAAAAAACAATTTCATTGATAGGATGTATCACAAATAGTGTCCTAATTTAATAAGAGAATTCAATAAGAAAGGAGAAGAGCTCTTCTGAGACATTTACATAGAACATTTTTGACTCTTAGATCTATGACCTCCAGGGCAAAAATCAAACATTGCCATGTGCCATTTGAATGATATGCTAATTAAAATATCATTAGTATGTGTGACCTATGAACTATGTGACAGAATACAGGGGAATGAGGACAACTGCAGTAAGCATTACAGTAGTGTCGGGCTGGCCAGCCTCCTCCACAACACAGGTTAGACACAGAGATGAGTCTTTAAAGGGTCACGTCACACTACTCTTAACCCACTGACAAGGGGAATCATGGCTCACGCAGACAACAGGGAATTGTGTTTCTGCTGCCATGACCCAAACCAATGCCAATCATAGCAAATTCATTCTAAGGTTCAGTCTGACAGGAAATGATTGCCTCAGTCTGACTCCAACAAGAGAGTGAATTCCTGAACATTTGTTGGCTACATTTCATAATATTAATGATGTAAATGAACATTTAACTGAGAATATTAACTTTTCTCAACAATAGTGGTTATGTCCTCGAATTCAGTAATTGCCATACTTGCTGAATACTATGGTAATTTGTCATGGCTGAAAACAGCAAATTTGTTTTGAGGATCTTGAATTTTCTTAAATTGTCCCTTCAGATTCCCAGTTAGGAATCCAGTCTGGCTGTATAAAGTTTAATATTTTTAGTACCCCTGAAAACATTTTGTTCATTTGATTTTCACTAATTGAGTGTCTTGAACAGCTGCTGTGGTCGTCATTGTTCCTCCTTTGCAATGTGCTTTTTGTTCTCATGGTCCTTAGTAAGATCCACAAAAAGTCCTCTGGATGACCTCAGGACCTATGTCACAGTCAAACTGTGGTACCAGGATGGTTTGGGAAACTGAAGCATGTGCTGCACTCGAGATATTTAATGTCTGTGAAGCTATTTTTTCAAAGCAACATTTTCTGCAATGATGTTTACTGCACCTATTTTACACTGAAATAAGCAAAACTGACATTTTTGTAAGTCAACTTGTTCAGATACTGGCAATTGGATTTTGTTTATTCATACAACCCTTGCCAAGATACAAATTCTTGGGACCAGCAGTTAGCATAATGGCTTTGTCGCTGGACTCCTATGTAGTCAACCATGGTTCGAGTCCCAGACCTGGTGACTTAAACTCATATCGGGCATGTATGCATGCCTACCCAAGATCCTGAGAGGAGAATGGAGGAGAAGGGATTGCGGCATGGCCATCTCCCCTAGGGGGTGATTTCTCACTTTCTGCCTCTTTGTCTCTCTGGCGAGCGCACGCACCCTATAGCAAAAACCTCTAAAGAAAAAAAAGAAAGAAAATACAAATTCTCAAGTCACAGGATTAGATAGTGATCCACTAAACATGCATGACATAGGTTACTACTTTATCCCCTCCATCTCAACAATTGATATCCTCCCAACACTGACACTTTTATGAGCAGAGGAATGCTTTTGGTGTAATCACTTCCTAGGTTTGAACATTAGCCCAGCACTTGCTAACGGCATGGTTTTGGACAAGTCTTCATTGTTTTTAAGCTTCAATTTCCTCATCTGCAAAATGGGGATACTAGGAGACTTTGAAAGGCTGATAGAAAAATGGAATTTCAGTACAAATTTATTTTGGTGTAAATATTTTTGAAACCCATGCATAATTTTTCATAATATATATCTTGCATAAACTTTTTCAAGACCCTTCATGTAATACTTGCTTCATCCAGTTATTATACAAATTAAATGAAGTATTTTAAGTGTTTTAGGCCCATGCATATAGTGAGTGCTTAATGAATTTAATTATTTAATTCAATTAAAATGTATTAAAGACTGATTACCACCCCCCCCCAAATACTTGTCCTCATGGAATTTCCACTGTAGTGGGCATTACAGATATATCAAAATTTCTTAAAGGGGCCAAACCTGTAGCATAGTAATTATAGGAGCTGGATACCATGTGGCTGATTGCATTTTATTTATTTATTTATTTTTATTATCATCATAATCTTGTTTATATTACATTGGATTACATATAATTATACAGTGTATTACATTGCTTTTTCAAAAGGGGATGCCATGCATGCCAGTCAATACAGAGACATTAATCTCCCCACTTCATCATTCAATATCTTTTCAATGTTTTCCCCACTCATTATTATTATTATTCTAATTATTTTTAAACAGTTAATCCCTATTTCTCATTTTGCTTGTAAAAAGACTTTACCCATGCAATTTTAACATCAATTCCAGTGGCTTGAAAAACATGCTGGGCACATGGGTATATATGCCCAAAATCCTGACAGAATAAAGAAATGGAGGAAAAAGGATTGTGCATGACCACGCCCCATTTAAAAGTGTTTTCACTCTCTCTCTTTCTCTTTCTCTCTCTCTCAGCAAACACACTTTAAAAAATTCCTTGAAATGATTTTTGTTAATGGTGAGAGATAGGGATCCAGTTTCATTTTTCTTCAGGTGGATGTCCAGTTTTTCCAGCACCATTTGCTGGAGAGATTTTCTTTTCTCTACTGAGTTGTCTTATGCCTTTTGTCAAAAAATCAGTTGACTGTATGTTTGAAGGTTTATTTCTTGGTTTTCTATTCTGTTCCATCGGTCTGTGTGCCTGTTTTGGGGCCAGTACCATGCTGTTTTGATTATCATGGCTTTGTAATATATTTTGGGGCTAGGGAGTAATATGCCTCCTATTTTATTCTTTTTGTACAGTATTGCTTTGGTAATATGTTTTTTTTTTATGATTCCAGATAATTTTTTTTTGTTTTATTGCAATTCCACTTCTGAGTATCTACCCAAAGGATAGAAATATATTCATAGTAATACTTGCACATCCATGTTTATTGCAGCATCATTCACAATCACTCAGACATGGAATTAACCCAGATGTCCAAGAACAGATGGATGGATTGAAGAAGTGTGGTACATACATACACATTATGTAGTACTACTCAGCCATTAAAAAAAATAAATAAAAAAATAAACAATGAGACCCTAGCACTTGTTAGAGAGTGGATGAATATTGTTGCTAGAAGATGGTGTAGCAGTTACTTTGCTAGACTCTCATATGGCTGACCACAGTTTGAGTCCTAGACCCAATGGCTTGATACTCATGCCAGGCATGTGTGTGTGTGCCTAAGATCCCAGGAGGAGAATAGGGAAAGGATGTCAATGTGACCATATCCTCTGGGAGAGTGATTTCTCACTTTCCCTCTCACTGTGTCTGTTTGTCTGTCTCTCTCTTTCTGGTGAGTACATGTACCCTAAGATGAAAACCTCTTTAAAAAAAGAGAGAGAGAAAAAGTGGATAAATATGGAAGATTTTATGCTAAGCAAGGCAAGCCAGTCTATGGAAGAGAGGCATTGGATATTCCCA
>NW_006159512.1:6682075-6689892 GCF_000334495.1 Tupaia belangeri chinensis
ATCCTGAGAGGAGAATGGAGGAGAAGGGATTGCGGCATGGCCATCTCCCCTAGGGGGTGATTTCTCACTTTCTGCCTCTTTGTCTCTCTGGCGAGCGCACGCACCCTATAGCAAAAACCTCTAAAGAAAAAAAAGAAAGAAAATACAAATTCTCAAGTCACAGGATTAGATAGTGATCCACTAAACATGCATGACATAGGTTACTACTTTATCCCCTCCATCTCAACAATTGATATCCTCCCAACACTGACACTTTTATGAGCAGAGGAATGCTTTTGGTGTAATCACTTCCTAGGTTTGAACATTAGCCCAGCACTTGCTAACGGCATGGTTTTGGACAAGTCTTCATTGTTTTTAAGCTTCAATTTCCTCATCTGCAAAATGGGGATACTAGGAGACTTTGAAAGGCTGATAGAAAAATGGAATTTCAGTACAAATTTATTTTGGTGTAAATATTTTTGAAACCCATGCATAATTTTTCATAATATATATCTTGCATAAACTTTTTCAAGACCCTTCATGTAATACTTGCTTCATCCAGTTATTATACAAATTAAATGAAGTATTTTAAGTGTTTTAGGCCCATGCATATAGTGAGTGCTTAATGAATTTAATTATTTAATTCAATTAAAATGTATTAAAGACTGATTACCCCCCCCCCCCAAATACTTGTCCTCATGGAATTTCCACTGTAGTGGGCATTACAGATATATCAAAATTTCTTAAAGGGGCCAAACCTGTAGCATAGTAATTATAGGAGCTGGATACCATGTGGCTGATTGCATTTTATTTATTTATTTATTTTTATTATCATCATAATCTTGTTTATATTACATTGGATTACATATAATTATACAGTGTATTACATTGCTTTTTCAAAAGGGGATGCCATGCATGCCAGTCAATACAGAGACATTAATCTCCCCACTTCATCATTCAATATCTTTTCAATGTTTTCCCCACTCATTATTATTATTATTCTAATTATTTTTAAACAGTTAATCCCTATTTCTCATTTTGCTTGTAAAAAGACTTTACCCATGCAATTTTAACATCAATTCCAGTGGCTTGAAAAACATGCTGGGCACATGGGTATATATGCCCAAAATCCTGACAGAATAAAGAAATGGAGGAAAAAGGATTGTGCATGACCACGCCCCATTTAAAAGTGTTTTCACTCTCTCTCTTTCTCTTTCTCTCTCTCTCAGCAAACACACTTTAAAAAATTCCTTGAAATGATTTTTGTTAATGGTGAGAGATAGGGATCCAGTTTCATTTTTCTTCAGGTGGATGTCCAGTTTTTCCAGCACCATTTGCTGGAGAGATTTTCTTTTCTCTACTGAGTTGTCTTATGCCTTTTGTCAAAAAATCAGTTGACTGTATGTTTGAAGGTTTATTTCTTGGTTTTCTATTCTGTTCCATCGGTCTGTGTGCCTGTTTTGGGGCCAGTACCATGCTGTTTTGATTATCATGGCTTTGTAATATATTTTGGGGCTAGGGAGTAATATGCCTCCTATTTTATTCTTTTTGTACAGTATTGCTTTGGTAATATGTTTTTTTTTTATGATTCCAGATAATTTTTTTTTGTTTTATTGCAATTCCACTTCTGAGTATCTACCCAAAGGATAGAAATATATTCATAGTAATACTTGCACATCCATGTTTATTGCAGCATCATTCACAATCACTCAGACATGGAATTAACCCAGATGTCCAAGAACAGATGGATGGATTGAAGAAGTGTGGTACATACATACACATTATGTAGTACTACTCAGCCATTAAAAAAAAATAAATAAAAAAATAAACAATGAGACCCTAGCACTTGTTAGAGAGTGGATGAATATTGTTGCTAGAAGATGGTGTAGCAGTTACTTTGCTAGACTCTCATATGGCTGACCACAGTTTGAGTCCTAGACCCAATGGCTTGATACTCATGCCAGGCATGTGTGTGTGTGCCTAAGATCCCAGGAGGAGAATAGGGAAAGGATGTCAATGTGACCATATCCTCTGGGAGAGTGATTTCTCACTTTCCCTCTCACTGTGTCTGTTTGTCTGTCTCTCTCTTTCTGGTGAGTACATGTACCCTAAGATGAAAACCTCTTTAAAAAAAGAGAGAGAGAAAAAGTGGATAAATATGGAAGATTTTATGCTAAGCAAGGCAAGCCAGTCTATGGAAGAGAGGCATTGTATATTCCCACTCAATATATATCAAATGTCTGTACTCTAAGGCAAAAATTTAAAGATAGGAAGGTATAAAAACATGGAGAGCAACTGTGGATACTAGAGACAATATAGGAGAAGGTTGGGAAATGAGGCAAAGATAGAAGGAAATCAAAAAATAAAAGAAGCAAAACATTTAACAAACACAAAAATGGAAAATTATCTGTTGATGATGATATATATGGTAATATCTTTGACTGGACTAATATACAGTGTATTTATGCTGATAAAATTAATTTTGTATGCCACAAAAATGTACAGCAATTGAATGTAAAAAGAAAGAAAACAAAGAAAGAAAAAAAAATTTTAAAGAAAAAAGAAATCCCTTGAAAGCTATGTAAATTTTTTAAGCCAGAAATATCTGCCAGGCATTACTCTAGAGATCAAGTTAGGATTCAAATAAATATCACATAAATTATTCTGAGGCACTATACATCCAGGTCACATGCTCCAGAAGAGAAGAAAACAAAGAGAATGTTGGGTTATCATAATTATCATAATTTTCCTATTCCTCTAGCTATGTTTTCAAATACCTGCCAAGTATGATCTGAATAATTCATGATTCATTAGGAAAATCCTCAACACTGCTCCTGTTCTAGCCCTTGACTATGAAGAGCTAGACATGGATCATCAGTTCCAACCTCATAATACAAGTAAGATAGAGAGTTCATTCATTTGTTCATTCCACAAATATTTACTTTACATTTACTATGCATTAATCACTGTTCTAGAGATAGAGCAATAGGAAGAAACTATACTCTGCCCTCAAGAAGCTTATAGTACAGCTGGAGAAAATGTAAGGTGAGTAAGCAGGTATAGTAACCTGTAAGTCATGTGAGGCAACTTTCTATGGGTCTATCAATTTTCTTTTTTTTTTATTTATATGAGCAAATCTTTAAAGGATATTGAACTGCTATATTAAAACAAGACTTAGGGGCTGGCAGGTGGCATGGTGGTTAAAGGTGCTGGATTCCCACATGGCTGACCACCCTTTGAGTCCCAGGCCTGGTGGCTTGCTTTCTCACTTACCCTCTCTCTCTTACTCTCTCACTCTCACTCTCACTCTGTCCCTCCTTGGTCAAATTTAAAACATAAATAAATAAAGTAATTCTTTTAAAAAATGCATAAATAGGGAAAGTAAAATTTTGTTCTTAGGAAAGTTCAATAGTTCACATTTCATTTTCTTTAAGAGAGACTTTTGGGGGGAACAGCAAATGGTATAATGGTTGCATCGCTTGACTGTGGC
The DNA here is from genome assembly GCF_000334495.1 of Tupaia belangeri chinensis. Lineage (NCBI taxonomy): Eukaryota > Metazoa > Chordata > Mammalia > Scandentia > Tupaiidae > Tupaia > Tupaia belangeri. Next base: position 6,685,545 of record NW_006159512.1, read on the forward strand.
TCAAGTCCTGGACCTGGTTGCCTAAAACTCACACTGGGCGTTGTGTACATGCATGCCCACAATCCTAAGAGGAGAATGGAGGAGAAGGGATTGCAGCATGGCCATACCCCTGCAAGGTGATTTCTCGCTTTCTGTCTCTCTGTCTCACTCTCTCTTCCCAGCGAGCATACGTGTCCTATAGCAAAAATCTCTGATATGTTAGTCGACTCTGTGGGAGTCCAGTGATGTAACAATTATGCCATCTGCTTGTCCCCATACTTAAGTTTTACTTAAACAAAGCTTATAATATCAACTTAATGTTTATTACTAAAGCAATACAATTATTTTAAATTGATAAAGTAGTTTAAAATTTGGGAGGGGAGGGGAGGTTGAGGCAGCTGGATCCCACATGGCTGACTGCATAGTTTTGAGTCCTATACCGATGGCTTGGAAAACACACTGGGCAAGTGTACATGCATACCCAAAATCCAAATAGAGGAGTGAAAAAGAAGGGATTATGGTGTGATCAACCACCCTGGGGGATGGTGATTTATCACTTTCCCTCTCTCTCTCTTTCACTCTGTCTCTTTCTGGCAAGCACACTTACCCTATAACAAAAACAAACAAACTATATATACATATATGCAATACTAGCATATGAGATGACAAACAAGAGAGCAATGGAAAAATGAAATCCACTGTATGACCTAAGCATTCAATTCTTGGCACTGTTGACATTTGAGATGTTGTAGGTAATAAGTATATAAAATGTCCTGTCTGGTCTCTCAAGGATGTCCTACTGTACTCTGTACCTCAAAAAATAAATAAATAAATAAAAAAGTCTGACACCGTCAGTTCTTTAGGATCCTCTAGGATTTTTTTTCTCTTCTGTACACAGACTCAATTTTCTAAGAGGAAAGAGACATGAATAAAACATGTGCGTTTTGTACAAGATAGTGATAAAATTTCTGTACACTCAGAAAACTCTTACTTTTGGTGAAGCAAAAGCAGTTTTCATGTCATTGTACATGGAAATGCATAAAACTAGGCAAATAGGGTCCTGATATTCTGCATGTCTTGTGAGCAGAAGCACTAACTGCCCTTTTGCTCATGTAGTATTTTCATGAATGTACAGTAAATAGCCTTGAAAGGCAGAAATAGTATTTCTCTCCCAAGGAGAGGGCAAATTTACTTACTGTTCAGTATCACAAAGATAATGTCTCTCTCTTTGGGGTAAATTTCAGGCAGAGTTGCTTGAAACCCATTATAAAAGACTCAGGGCCCTGACACAGTAATAGTGTAAGTACGATGAAAGGTTAGAGGTCACAGGGCTGACCACAGATTCAAATCCTTGAGTCAGCCTGAAAATATGCCGAGTGCACATCCAAGCTCCAGGATCCTGAGGAGCTGGAGGGTTGGAGAAAGGATATGGCAGGGTGATGAGACTCAGCCTCCAACAGCTGGGGTAAAAAGGAAGGTTGCTGCAAGCTCTTGGCAAGAAATGTACCCCAAATTCACAGCCTTGCCCCCACCACCATGTGCTTTAGACATAAGGACCAACCTCATTATGTGTTTTCTTTTCTTCTCTTTTGCTCATTCATTCTCCCAAGAAGCCCAGGTTTCCCAGGTGACTCATTCTTTCAACTCTCATCCCAGCAAACATCACCTCCTCAATGAAGACCCACTGATTCCCTTTCTCCTATATGCCCTTAACCTTTTTCTTTTCTTTTCTTTCTTTTTTTTTTTTTTTTTTTTTGGAGAGGTTTTCGCTATAGGACGCGTGCACTCGCCAGATAGACAGAGAGAGACATAGAGACAGAAAGCGAGAAATCACCCCCCAGGGGGGATGGTCACGCCGCAATCCCTTCTCCTCCATTCTCCTCTCAGTATCTTGGGCACACACGCCCGGCGTGATTAACCCTTTTCTTTATTTTATGTTTGTGCATAGTGTATGTCACTGTCCAGGATGATACAACTTTTACTTTTTTTCCTGGTCTGTTTCTTCCTGCTAAGATGAAAACTCTATGAGATCATGGGCTTTATCTATTTTATTCACTAGTGTTTCCCCAGCATTTAGTTTAGTACTTGGTCCATAGTGTGAGCTCAATTAATAGTGGTTGAATGAATAAATGAGTAAGTGAATCTGAACAATATTATGTCTCACTTCACTTGAAATAAAACTTGAAGGTTTTGATATATGCTCTCTTCAGTAAAGGCAACTTCCGGCTCTAGAACAGAAAAGAAAAATAGAATTTTCCAGAAGACCTCTAAAATCTCCTTCTGAGAGGTTGGTGAGTAGTTGCATGTCTGGGGAAATTATTGCAAATTACATAGTTTGAGTGTTCAAAGTTTATTCAAACAAACAAACAAACAAACAAAAACCTAGTAACCCCTAGCAGATCCTTTTGAAGAAGAAGAGAATGGTGGTTTGATCTCCATGAGATGAAAGATTCTACAATCAGTTTGTAGAAGAATTTATACCTTTATATCAGTTTTATACAAACTCTAAAAGAATAAATGATTTTATGACAAAGAGAATAGCCATCAGTATCAAATGCTGTAGAAAAAAGAAATTTAAGTAATAATGTCTAAAAAGTATTTAATATATTAAGTAATAAGGGATCATTTATGATCTTCTTCCACATTCTCAGGAAGATTGTGAGTACAAAAACCAGATTGAAATGAATTGATGATAAGTGGGAGGTAAAAAAGAGAATAAGGAATGTGCAGACATTCTATCTGGAGAGGGGAGATAGCTGTAAGACAGTAGCTAAAGAAATAAATGAAACCCAGAAACGTTTGCTAGGGAGATAAGAGGTTTGAAAATGTTTAAATATTGATGAAATGGGTACAGTAGAAAGGAAGGGTGTTTATGTTTTCTGTTTTATTTTGTTTATGACAAGCAGCATTCATTTCCTTCAATGTTTTCTTCTGTTTCAGGAGCTAGAAGCCTGGGAACTACAACTCCCAGAGTTCCTCGAAAGGGGTTTATTTAGAGTCCACCAATGAGAGACACTGGCACAGAATTCAAAAGCCAGGAGGCATGCAGAAGCCCTTACTGTTTCTGGGATGACATAGCCGGAAAGGACAGACAAGAAGCTTTTCAGATTTCCAGGCATATTCCTGCAAATCGTCTACCCTGTTGATTCAACAATTGAGAACACTGGTGTGAATTTTCCATGATTGCTGGATATTCTGTTTTACAACCACTAGTAATGACTTTTCGGACCTTTTCGTAACCACGCCCACAAACCATCCCTTTCAGCAGTTTCCTGGGACTCCAATTCCCTCTCTCTCCCACTGCTTGAAGTACCTAGCCTAGAAGGCATTTTGGCATGGCTATCCCCGCTGGGGGGTGATTTCTCACTTTCCCTCTCACTGTCTCTCACTCCAGAAAGTGCACATGCCCTAAGGCAAAAACCTCTTTAAAAAAAAAGAAAGAAGGGGGAGAATATTTTTAAAATACTTAATTGCCTCAAAAGTGAAGGAACAAAGCATGAATATGAATAAATCAAGGTGAAACAGTAAGGCAAGATATCTAAAACTTCTATACTTTCCCAGAAGTCTTCATTTTTAACATCAACCTTCTAATGAATGTTAAACAATGATCTAAAGATTTTAAATGTATTCAGTCATTTAATTTTTAACAAATTTAATAAGCACAACTATTATAACATCTGTATTACAAAGGAGGAACCCAAAGTAAAAAGAAATTGAATGCAGAATCAGAATTTAAATGCAAGCAGTCATCAACAGCTAGATAGATAAGTAATAGATATTTAATTAGATTTAAAGAATTAGGTAAATATTATCCTTGATTCTTCTTTATGTATTATTTTAATAAGAAAAACACCTTTACCCATCATTCAATACATGAACTTGAATGTAAACAACTTATATCTACCTGTGTATTTCCCCAGTTCTGTGCTCATGTCTCTCCCCATCTAAAATGATCATTATACTAAGCTTGTTTTCATAATAAGTTTACTTTTTTTTTGGAGAGGTTTTGCTATAGGGCACTTGTGCTCACCAGAAAGACAGAGAGAGACAGAGACAGAAAGCGAGAAATCACCCCTCAGGGGAGATGGCCATGCCACAATCCCTTCTCCTCCATTCTCCTCTCGGGATCTTGGGCACACATACACACATGCCTGGTGTGAGTTTAAGCCACTAGGTCCAGGACTCAAACCGCGGTCGACTACATGGGAGTCCAGCGACACAGCCATTATGCTAACTACTGGTCCCATATCTTTATTTTTTAAAATATAGTCTTATGGGGGTCAGCAGATGGCATGGTGATTAAGGTGCTGGACACTCCCACATGGCTGACCACGGTTTGAGTCCCAACTTGGTGACTTGCTTTCTCACT
>NW_006159512.1:6689931-6693842 GCF_000334495.1 Tupaia belangeri chinensis
TATAGTCTTATGATATATATATATTCCTAAAACTTATATGTTTGATCTTAATTTTTCTTAATTTAATAAAGAAGTAATATGTTGAATGTAATCGTCTGAGACTTTTTATTTTGTAATTTATTAAACATAACATGTTCATTATTTGCACTTCTCAGTCCTTCCATATTATGACTGATACTTTTGCCTACTTGATCTATTAGTTACTGAGAAAGGCATATTAAAATCTCCCCATGGGACCAGCAGTTAACGTAATGGCTATGTCGCTGGACTCCCACATAGTCAACCGCGGTTCAAGTCCCGGACCCGGTGGCTTAAAACTCATGCCGGGTGCGTGTGCGTGTGTGCCCAAGATCCTGGGAGGAGAATGGAGAAGAAGGGATTGTGGTGTGGCCATCCCCCCTGGGGGGTGATTTCTCACTTTCTGTCCTCTGTCTCTCTCTGTCTGGCGAGCACACGTGCCCTATAGCAAAAACCTCTCAAAAAAAAAAAAAATCTCCCAAACATAATGGTAGATTTGTCAATTGTCCCTTGAAGTTAATTTTGATTTCATGCATTTTGAGGTTATGTTGCTAGGCAGATACATCTTTAGAATTTTTATATCTTTCTCATTGAGTCTTTTTTTGAGGGTTTTTGGCTGGTTGGTTGGTTGGTTTTGCCACAGGGCAAGTGCGCTTACTGGAAAGAGACAGTAAGAGACGGTGAGAAAGAAAGTGAGAAATCACCCCTGGGGGGGGGGGGTATGGCCATACCACAACCTTCTTCTCCTGTGTCGTTCGGGCACACAAACACACACACACACACACACACACACACACACACACCCAGGGTGATTGTCAAGCTGCAAGGTCTGGGACTCGAACCATGTGGGAGTTCAGCACCTTACCACTATGCCACTTGCTAGCCATAATTGAGTCATTTTACATGAAATAGTAATGCATTGTTTCTCATAGAGTTCTTTGCCTGAAAGTCTAAAGTTAGTAATATTACTACACCAGCTTTCATTTTTCCCTAATGCAGATATAATTTTACTGTAAACCTTAAATATTGTATTTCATTTTATTTTTAGATTTTTGCCATAGAGCTTGTGCACTCACTAAAGATAGACAGAAAGAGGGAAAATGAGAAATCACCCCCCCCCCCCACCCCCCAAAACACACGCTCCACAATCCCTTCTCTTCCATTCTCTCCTCTGGACTTTAGGCACATGCATACACACACTCAGTGTGATTTTCAGGCTGCCAAGTCTGAGACTTGAACCACGGAGTTAGCCAGGTTGGATCCAATGCCTTAACTACCATACCACCTGCTATCCCCAATAAACTTTCAGGATTTTATTCATAGTGGGAAAATATTTTTCATTTTAACATTTATGAAACCTAAACACACACACATACACACACACACACACACACACACACACACACACATACACACTCTACCTGCAAGTTCAGTAAAATACCTTTGCAAGCAAGAGTAGCATTCACGACAGAATGTTTTATTTTAAAACATTGACACAACTGTTCTTTCTATTCTTCTAACCTATGTTCTTCAGTTTTCTGAGTCTTTGAAAGGGAAATAGATGCAAATCATGCAAGATCTTTTTTTAAGGTTTTTGCTGTAGGGCACATGTGCTCACCAGAGAGAGACAGTGAGAGGGAAAGTGAGAGATCACCCACCCTCAGGGGGGACAATCCCGTTCTCCTTCATTCTCTTCCTACAATTTTGGGCACTTACACATCTGTGCCCAGCATGATATTTCAAGCCACTGCGTGCAGGACTCAAACATGGAGGCCATATAGGAGTCCAGCCTCTTACCCACTATGCCACCTGCTGGTCCATCATGCAAGATAATTTTACATTGATTAGTCAGAAGCAGACATCACTTCACAGTTTGTATTTTCACAAGCCCTGGTTTACCCTGCTCTGGTGAAGTGAATATGAATTATGAGCTGTACATAGCTGAGCCCATGTGCATGTCAGGTTGGGTTGTCTGATGCACATATTATTTTTCTCCTCCCTGAATTACCTGAAGCACACATACAACTGATTACCATATCTAGTATCTGTTCCCATCACATACTTTGTGATGGAAATTGCTGGTCAAAATACCATTATTCATCTGATTGGACAGTTTGTTCCTTCAGGAAAGACCCAGAACACATTTTTTCTAAGGGGATTCTAAAATCAATTCTATATTTTCAATTATCACTCCTTTTCTGATTGCTTTTAGGTTTTGTATAATTTTGTTGCTTAGATGATAGATTAAGCAAAATAAACACTTAGGAGAAAGAATATTCCTGCATTTCTTAAAGAATATATGAGAATGGGAGAAAATAGGATCCCAGTCACCTCACACAAAGGGGAAGTGTTTTGATGGAGCTATTATAGGAGCAATGAAGGACTTTGAAATTCAAAGATACTGAGACCAGAAGATGGCGTAATGGTTATGTCTCTGGACTCCCACAGTCAACTGTGGTTCGAGTCCTGGATCCAGCAGCTTAAAACCCAAGGTGCATGTGTGTGCTTGCCCAAAATCCCAAGAGGAGGATGAAGGAGGGGACTGCAGCATGGCCATCCCCCCTGGGAGGTTGATTTCTCACTTTCTGTCTCTCTGGCATGAGCATGCACCCTGCAACAACAACAACAAAAAAAACTCTCAAAAAAAACCCCAAAAACTAGAACTTAATAATGTATCATCTAGACTTTCCTTATGAATGTCACTATCTCATAACATAACACCTTGGCATGTTGAATACTTTAAGCTAAAGAAATTGTAGAAATGACAAGTATAGGACTTTCTACCTTCCCTTTGATGCAGACATGAGACCCTCATATAAGGTGTGTACTCCCAATACCCAGAAGAGAGGAACAAGACACAGGGACACAAGAGAAATCTGAATGAATAGGCTCAGCTGAGCTTCTCCCCACTTTTACTACACTTAGGTCATACATTCCTCTGTCCTATCACATCCTTCCATGACTACATTCTTCATCAAACCTAGCATAAAAACACCCTGGTTGAACACTCCTTTGGGTCTCCATTTCCTTCTGAAGTCTATGGTGTCATGTAAGACTTATATTAAATAAATGTGGATGGTTTTCTCTTGCTAATCTGTCTTCTGTTACGGGGTCCCCAGCCAAAAATCCAGAAAGGTGAAAGGAAAAGACTTTTTTCTCATTGTGTCCAATATGCTAACCACTAGTCAGACACACACAGCTATCTAAATTTAAACTAGGTAAAATTAAACATGAGACTTCTCACTCATTGGCTATATTTCAACTCTTCAGTGGACAGTTGTAGCTAGCAGCCAGTGTACTGAAGAGCTGAGATAAATAACATTTCTATTATCGTACTGATAGAAAGGTCTGTTGGATTGAGTTGAGAATGGTAACTCAGAAAAGATCTCCTTAGTGTTCCATAATATAACACGTGTATGCAATTTTCAATGCAAGTCATAATTGTCTAAATTTAAATATCTTGCACAGAAATTCCATCCACCTCAGTAAATGTTTTATGTGAGGTGACCTCGGTAGACTAGATACTGAACCAAATACTGAGGGAACAGAAAACAAATTAGACATGGCAATGGTCTTCAGGAAGGTTATAACAGAGAGGGAGAAAGGCGTGTTCTGCTTCATGGTCTGGAAAATGTTCTTAGGAATCTTTTCCATAAGTACACGTTTTTTAAAGGCAGGAATTATGGTTGGTACCACATTCTAAACTCTCCAATTTTAGTGTCAACCTAAAGGTTTCTGAAACTCTGGAAATGATGAAATAAGAGTCACACACTGTGAGAGCACAAGTCTTGGCTAAAGAATACAAGACTGGGGAACCAGCAGTTAGCGTAATGGCTATGTTGCTGGATTCCCACGTAGTCGACCGCGGTTCACATCCTGGACCTGGTGGCTTA
>NW_006159512.1:6694168-6705115 GCF_000334495.1 Tupaia belangeri chinensis
CCAAAAAAAAAAAAAAAGAATACAAGACTGGAATTTTTTCAAAACCTTCTCCCCTGCACCCAGTTGGGTGTGAGACATAGGGTGTGTTGCTATGATGTCACATGATACAGTGTGGTTCCGTGTTGTACAGAACTAAGTTAAATAAGCACATTTGCATGCAGGATAATCCACTGCAACGCAACAAAGACTTTGTTTGAACACCCTATTTTTTTAATCTAAAAATATGAAGAAAACATAAAGTTTTACTGATCTGAATTGACACTGGGCCCTCATCTGGAGCCTGTGTGAGGGTTGTCTATGGTCACATCAGGTAAGAGAGAAACTCTGAGAGAGGAAAAGAAGCTTGACAATGTGGAGATGCTATGTCCTTTGTTTTGAGTCTGTGTAACGGTTGTGAGTCCAGTTAGTAGATGCATGTATTATGTTAATTATGTCATCAATTCTTCCAAGATGGACAAGTGGTTAAAAATAAATTCTGCTAAAGAACATGTAGATTAAAGAAAATGTAGATTAAATATGATGCAAATAATGGAGTTCTGGGTTAAACCACATGAAATTGTCAGTAATTGCTCAGTTTTGATGCTTAAAACACAGCAATTGAATATAGCTCAAACTAGTGCAAACAACCAGAAAATGGCACTACGCGTGTCAGTCACATATAAGACAAAAACAATTACCATCTAATGAGACTTGACAGGAAGAGAGCCAACGAAAATAAAATTATCGAGAAGATTGTTAGAAATAAGGACTTAATATCTACTTTTCTTAACTATAAATCTTTCTGTGAGTACATACTCCACCTTAAGATAACAGCTATTGATTGAGTAATGACATCACAAGTGCCTTGTTTGCTTCATCTTTACATCTTCTTTCAATTTTTATATTTGGGGCACATCTTATAATGATCATTAGCATAACAGTGCTAATCAGGGTATATGAAAAAGGTATGTGCAAATGACTCCATCACCAGCAACAGGAGATCCGCAATAATTGATGAAATGGCTTGTGTTCTACTGCCATCTCGTGGCCGGCACACATACCGGGACCAGGCCTTTGGGAGCTATGGGGAGAACTGGTTTTGACCAGTAAGAAACCCCTGAGGGGCCAAGAACCTGAAGCAAAGAGCCTGAATTCTCATGCCTGTGTCACTTACACCGCACAACTGGATAATTTCTCAATGAAAACAAGTTTCATATCAGGGCTATGCAACCTTAGCAAGTGACCTCATTTCTTTGGAGCTGTAGATTCATCCATAAACAGTTGAGCTTTTCTAATTCTTGCTGAACTTCAAAAGCATCTCCAATTCTAGACCATCTATAATATTAATCACGTGTCATTGCTCAAACATTATTAGCTTTCAGAAATAATATTCTAGTACTTCTATGATTCTAGGATATCACGACTGTATTTTTAAAGCTATTCTTTTCTTTTTTTCTAATTTTATTTATTATTATTATTTTTTAATCTGACCAGAGAGAGACATGGACAGAGAAAGAGAGGGAAAGTGAGAAAGCAAGTTGCCAGGTTCGGGACGAGAACCGTGGTGAGCCATGTGGGAGTCCAGTGTCTCAACCACCATTCCACACCTGCTGGCTCCAATAGCTACTCTTTTTTGTTAAATACAAAAGGAATAAATACTGTTTGTAAGAAAAATACCAAAAAAAAGTATGAAAAAGAGAAAATTGAAATAATTTATCATCTCATCTACAGATGATATACCTTAATATTTTGAAGAATTTCCTTTTTATTTCAGTCTTCTCTACATTCATTCATCTAGTTTTAAATATACAGATAAATGTTCAAGTAAGAATAGTAAGAGAGTATATCCACTTAACTCTGGATTAAACTACTCAAAGTCCTGGGAATGCAAGATCATCAAAAGTTTTGAGTTGTGCAATCTTTTACAATCGTCTGGAAGGTATTTCCTCAGCTCATCAAATATTTTTTCCATTCTTATACACTATACATGTGTGTGTGTATGTGTGTGTGCGCGTGTGTGTATATATATAAAGTTACTTCCATGTTGTTAGACATTTAACCCTACCCCTTTTTTCTTCTATGAATAAAACTTTGTGAACATTTTTGTAGAATTATTAGATGAAACTATCTTCATTTCTTGGACCAGCAGTTAGCGTAATGACCGCAGTTCGAGTCCTGGACCTGGTGGCTTAAACTCACGCCAGGCACGTGTGCCCAAGATCCCGAGAGGAGAATGGAGGAGAAGGGATTGTGGTATGGCTATACCCCCTGGGGGGTGATTTCTCGCTTTCTGTCTCTCTGTCTTTCTGGTGAGCGCAAGCACCCTATAGCGAAAACCTCTCCAAAAAAAGAAAAAAAATAACTATCTTCATTTCTTTAAGATTCCGATAAAAACTATATGGATGAATTATACTCTAAAAAGATATGTACAATTTACATTTATACCAAGTTCAAGGATACACATTTATTACACCTTTACTAAAATAAGTATTTACAATTTTTGCACAAAATCTTATGGTTGGAAAATTACATTTTCTTGTTTTTCTTTATATTTATTTGATAGCTAATAAAGTTAGTTTTTGTGTGTTTATAAAATAACATATTTACCAAGTAACAGAGTATTGTGTTGGTAAATTCTTGTTCTTTGTCCCTTATTTATTTATTTATTTAGGAGAGGTTTTCGCCATAAGGCGTGTGCACTCACTAGAAAGACAGAGAGACAGAAAGCAAGAAATCACCCCTGGGAGGACGGTCACACCACACTCCCTTCTCCTCCATTTTCCTCTCAGGATCTTGGGGACACATGCACATGTGCCCGGTGTCAGTTTAAGTCACCGGGTCTGGGACTCAAACTGCAGCTGGCTACATGGGAGTCCACAAGACAGCCATTACGCCACCTGCTGGTCTCATTCATCCCATATTTCTAACAGAATGTTACTGTTTTCTTGGGAAACAGCAGTTAGCATAATGGCTATGTCGCTGGACTCCCACGTAGTTGACAGGGGTTCGCATCCCGGACCCGGTGGCTTAAAACTCACGCCAGGCACATGTGCATGCGTATCCCGAGAGGAGAATGGAGGAGAAGGGATTGTTGCATGACCATCCCCTCTGGGGGGTGATTTCTCACTTTCTGTCTCTATGTCTCTCTCTGTCTGTCTGGTGAGCGCACGCGTCCTATAGCAAAAACCTCTCCGAAAAAAAAAAAGAATGTTACTGCTTTCTTATTAATATCATATTGGGACCAGCAGATGGTGTAATGGTTACATCAATGGACTCCATATGACTGACTGCAATTTGAGTCCCACATCTGGCAGCTTATAACTGACACCAGGCACATGTGCACGCATGCCCAGAATTCCAAGAGGAGAATGGAGGAGAAGGAATTGCAGCATGACCATCCCCCTCCAGGGGGTGATTTCTTGCTTTCTGTCTCTTCAGCAAGCACGCACGCTCTGTAGCAAAAATCACTTGCAAAAAATAAATAAATAAATAAATCCATGTTATTTCATATATTATGGATATTACCCTGCTATATATATTTTTTCTTTCATTTATTTATTTTTACATTTTTCCACAAACATTTACTTTACATAGCAAAAAATTTTAGCTCATACTCCATAATTACCCTGCTATATTTTTTACGATATCTTCAGTTCTTGCCCTCAATTATATTTATGATGACAATTATCCAGTTTTAAAATATTTCTTCCACTTTTTTTTCTTTTTCTTTTTTGGAGAGGTTTTTGCTATAGGGCACATGTGCTCGCCAGACAGACAGAGAGAGACATAGAGACAGAAAGCGAGAAATCACCCCCCAGGAGGGATGGCCACGCCACAATCCCTTCTCCTTCATTCTCCTCTCGGGATCTTGGGCATGCACGCACACGTCCCATCTTCCACTTTTTATTCTTAGAAATCTTTTCTCTAGGATCAGTTAAGAATTTATGTATGGGACCAGCAGTTGGCGTAATGGCTATGTAGCTGGACTCCCATGTAGTTAACCGCAGTTTACGTCCCAGACCCGGTGCCTTAAACTCACACTGGGTGCGTGTGCATGCACACCCAAGATCCTGAAAGGAGAATAGAGGAGAAGGAATTGTGGTGTGTCCATTCCCCTGGGCTGCGATTTCTCACTGTCTCTCTGTCACTCTCTGTTTTTCTGGTGAGCGCATGCACCCTACAGCAAAAACATCTCCAAAAAAAGAAGAGAATTTATATGAATTTTTTCTATCACTTACAATTTTATGTTTAAATTTGAGCATTTTAATTTTTATTATGATATGAGGTGAGCTGCTAAAGCTTCATTTTTCTTTTTTTTCTGACTGGCCCTCTAAACTGTGAACTAAACATACATCCATTTTCATAAATAGCCCAGTCTCAGAATTTTTTTTTTTTAAGAGGTTTTTGCTATAGGGTGCGTGTGCTCACCAGAAAGCCAGAAAAAGACAGAGAGTCAGAAAGCAAGAAATCACCTCCAGGGGGGATGTCCACACTGCAATCCCTTCTCCATTCTCCTCTCGGGATCTTGGGCACACATGAACACACAACTCACATCAATTTAAACCACCAGGTCCAGGACTCAAACCATGGTCGACTACACAGGAGTCCAGCAACATAGCCATTACACCAACTGCTGGTCCCGTGTCTCAGATATTTTTAGTAGCAACAGAATGGAATAGAACACTCCTCAAAAATTTAGAAATCAATCCCTTGTTTGTTTCCCCTTTTTTTTCTTTCTCAATCATACATGATGTATCTGTTTCAGAGATTGTACATTCTGTTTTCAAAACCATAATTTTTTATTATAATTTGTGTTTTACATATCATTGTTATAGATCTTTACAGTGTACAGACTGGTCTTTAAAAGCATGTGTACAGTGTATAATAAACAAATTGAGGATATAAACATATCACCACCTTCAACATTTGACATTATAGTATGCTGTGCACATTCAAAGCCTGCTTCACTGGTTATTCTGGAAGTTATGTATGGAATTTTCTATGACATTCTTTACTGTGAAATACAGTTCTAAAGAAAAACAAATTGATTAAAAGTCAGACAACTATAAGTCTCATAAATTAGTGAAGATAAATTTTTTAAAACAAAGATAATCATAACATAGCCAATGAAAAGAACAAATTGGAATTTCCATGTAGAAGACTGTGGGACAGTTTTTATTCTGAAAAGATCTGTGGTATCGTTGGTTCAGTTAGAGAAAGGTAAAATTGTACATAATAGCTCACTGGGAAGAGGTAGAAAAAGAAGACTTCTATTCACTGTGAGTTTTTTTTTTTTAATTTTTATTTTATTTATTTATTTTTTTGGAGAGGTTTTCGCTACAGGGCGCGTGCGCTCGCCAGACAGACAGAGAGGGACAGAGAGACAGAAAGCGAGAAATCACCCCCCAGGGGGGATGGCCACGCCACAATCCCTTCTCCTCTATTCTCCTCTCGGGATCTTGGGCACACATGCACACGCGCCCAGCGTGAGTTTAAGCTGCCGGGTCCAGGACTTGATCCACAGTCGACTACGTGGGAGTCCAGCGACATAGCCATTACGCTAACTGCTGGTCCCTTCACTGTGAGTTCTTGTAAGACCATGATACTGTACTGTGCATAAAGAAAGAAATCCTCAAAAAGGCACAACAAAGCAAAATTGGAAGGAGATCATTAAAAGCAAAGACATGGTAAAGTCAAGAATTTGGTGATTTATAGGCTTTACTAAGTTCTTGATTTTAGCCTTCTTTAAATTCATTCCAAAGAAGACTCGAGTACTCGTAACGTCTTGAACTTTTCTTCTGTTATTTAGTTTTACACAATGAGTGATTGTTATAATAAATATGTAAATGGAAACCTGTGGAGTCAACTGTTTATCAGATAACTGGTGAATTTGCACTTATTCCTGCTTGTGTGCAAGATAGCTGAATCTCCATTTGTAGCCTTTAGTTAGAAATTTTAACCCTGACATTCAATGTTACTGTTGAAATGTCTGGATTTGTCCTTCTTTTCCTAGTTGTTTTGTATTCTTTTACTTCTACCCATCTCCCTTTAGTTTTCCTGATATAGTACTCCCTTAAGTATTTCCTGAAGAGCTGGTTTCGTTTCAGTGAATTCTTACAGTATTTGTTTACCTGAAAATGATTTTATTTCTTCTTCCCAGTTGATGATCTTGCTGGGGATATTACTCTTGACTAAAATTGTTTTTTGGGGGACCAGCAGTTAGCGTAATGGCTATGTCGCTGAACTCCCATGTAGCCGACTGCAGTTCAAGTCCCAGACCCGGTGGCTTAAACTCACGCCGGGCACATGCGTGTGTGTGCCCAAGATCCCGAGAGAAAAGTGGTGGAGAAGGGATTGCAGCGTGGCCATCCCCCCGGGGGTTGATTTCTCGCTTTCTATCTCTCTGTCTCTCTCTGTCTTTCTGATGAGCGCATGCACCCTATAGCAAAAATCTCTCCAAAAAAATTGTTATTCTTTCAGAATTTTAAATATGTCTTCCCCTTATTTCCGTGTCTGCATTGTCTTAGTTGAGAGGTCCATGTGAGTCTGGGGGGAAACTTCGCACGTGCATGTTGCACAATGTTTAATGTCCCCAGACTCTACCCAGTAGATGCCAGCAGCATCCCTCCTCTTGATTGCAAGAACCAATGTGTTCCAGACATGGCCAAACATCCTCTGAGAGGCAAGCATCTTCACTGATTGATAACCACCAGTCTAGTCCTATTTCTTCTCTTTCCAAAAGCAAAAAATGAAAGCTTAAAGAAGCACTAATATAAGAAGTCATAGCATCCTCAAGATTCAATTTTTCTATCCTTAGTTGCAAATGTATAAATAATACTATAGCCCTTCTCTGTTGCTCAGAGAAGCTTCCTCTTCAAGGGAACACTGCAGTCTCTAGAAAAGATCACCCCAGCCTCCTTCTGAAAGGTTCAGAGACGATCATAAACAATCTCAGCCTCCTTCACAAGCAGCATTGTCAAATGAATAAAAACATATAAGTATAAAATCTGCATAGCCACCGAAGAAAATAAATTCATTAATGTTATTTATAGTGTCATATTTTGGTACCAGAAGTTTGCTAGAAATTGTGTAGATCAGTGTTTCCGAAACTCCCCTGACATTTTGCAAATAGGCAGCTTTCCAGACTCATCTCCAACTCTCTCTGCTCACCACATTCATGAGTAGAGCCCAAGAGTCTGTTTGGAATAGGCACCGCAGGTGGTTCTTGCGATCAGGGAGTACATGCAATGCTGGACAGCCATTCATTTCACCGTAGGGTGAGAGATGAGCTCTAGCAAAGTGGTTTTCCCAAGATGCTCGGATGAAAAGGGATAGATTCGGGCCTTGGTTCACATGTCCTGACTCCTGTCCAGTGTTCTTTTCTTTACACCGTTGTGAGGTAGGCAAGTCAGCAAATCCCTCAGAAAGAAGCCATGGGAACATCTATCTAGGTGTGATGGCAGGAGGGCTGGGAATGGATTAAAGCAAATAACCTATGTTTTCTATAAAGGGCCTGAGAGGGAAGTGTTCTGATTTACAGGCCATGTGATCTGTCTTAACCATGCAATTCTGTGGTCAGATCTCCAAAGCACTGTCCATAGACAATCCATAAACGAACAGGCATGTAGAGGTCCTAAAAAATCATAGTAACAAAATCGAATATCATGGTTTCCTTACTCCAGACAAAAACAGTATTTGGCCAAATCAACATCAAGAGTAGCTTTAAAAAGAAAAAGGGAAATTAAAAACCAAGTGGTAGGAAAAAAAAGATAATGTACAGTTGTAACTCAAGAATTGAAAATATATAAAAGTTTTGTGCTACTCAACTAAAAAAACATCTCAATGAGGCTTTATGGTGAGGGTGAATAATTTTGCAAACTGGGTAACCTGCTATCTTAGTTTGAGTTCTCCAGAAGCTAATCCTGAGAGTAAGGTTCAAGTGCAAACAGCACCGTTGGGAGATAATGGGATATACCTTTAGGGAATCAAGGAAGTGAGGCCAGGAAGGGAAGGCAGGCAAAACAATGGTCGAATCTCCCTCCACAAGGATACTCAAAAGCCAGCACATCAAAGTGCTCCTCAGACTTGAGTAGACCTCAGAATCACCTGGGGAGCTTGTTAAAACACAAGTTCCTGGGCCCCATCCCCAGAGATTCTGAGGCAATGAATGTGGGGTGGAACCCAGGAACCAGTGCCACTGGTCAGAGGATTACACTCTGAGTAGTTCTCGTAAGAAAACAGACTAGGGACCAGCAGTTAGTGTTATGGCTATGTTGCTGGACTTCCATGTATAGTCAATCACGGTTTGAGTGCCGGACCCGGTGGCTTATACTCACGCCGGGGGCATGTGTGTGCATGCCCAAGATCTCTAGAGGAGAATGGAGGAGAAGGGATTGCGACGTGGCCATTGCCCCTGGGGGGTGATTCCTCACTTTCTGTCTCTCTGTCTCTCTCTGTCTCTCTGGCAAGCACACGCGCCCTATAGCAAAAACCTCTCCAAAAAGAAAACAGACTAGTCCTCCTGGCCTCCTGGCTAGAAACATCCAACATCAGGTCTCATCCTGAATCTGCTGAATCAGAATCTGATTTTGAACAAAACCTCCAGTATGTTTGTGCAAGGCCGAGCCCTAGTGCAGAATGTGTATCTGAGAATCACACACCAACTCCCACCAATCATTGGTTGCAATCTACAAGGGGTATGGGATTAATCCCCCCTCCTGCTCTCCACTCCATCCCCATTCACAACCCCTCTCAACCCGCACACTTATCAATTCCTGTGCTGCTGTCAGTGTTTTGAGAAAGCCACCAAGTAAAAAGACATAGGGTTTGAATTATCATTTGACGAGCCTATTTCAAGTTTGTTTTGGTGTTGTTCGTTTGCTTATTTGTTCTGTTTTTACAGACTAAAATAAGAATATCAAATGCAGCTTGAGTTCTCATTGAACGTATATAATAAAATAAAGAAGACAGGGTAGTCAGAAGTCAGCCCTCTGAGCTGATGTGGTGAGACTCAGGGATGTGAGTGGGGCATCAGCGCCACCTGCTGCTACCACTATGCGACACACTCTGACAGAGTCTTGGATTGCCAGTCATAAGTAATGGTGGGAAGAATGCAAGCTTTGGGTGGAATCACGCAGCCCTGGTTATCTGACACATCTCAGGGATCCTACATTATAGGTTACTTTGCCTCTGTGAGTTTCGGTCTTCATCTGAACATGAGGATGTTCATACCTTCCCTGATTTCTCATTGTCTGAAACATCATAAGCATTGAAAGATGATTTCTATTAGTATTGTGGGTTTTTTTTTTTTCTGCCAAACTATGAACCTCTCCTGGTGCATGACTCAACACTAAAAGCTCATAGACTTAAAAAATCTTGCTTAGCCATAATATCATGGTAAGAACTCAGAAAACTATGTTATCAAAAAAAAAATCCTCCAAGAAGTTGATTTTGAGGGTGACTTTATCAGAGGCTTCATCTGTTAGAAAAATGCTGACCTATCAGGCTGGCTGCAATCCCTAGTGGTTCAGGGAAGCTGGATCCCACATGGCTGACCACAGTTCTAGTCCCAGCTGTGTATCTTGAAAAACACCCTGGATGGGTTTGTAGGCAAGCCCAAAATCTCAACAGAGTAGAGAGGTGGAGGAGAAGGGGTTGCTGCGTGACCACAGCCCATTGAGGGGTGCTTTCTCTCTCTCCTGCTCTCTCTGTCCCCTTGGAGAGTATGCACACCCTATGGAAATTCAAAGAAAAAAAATAATAAAACACCGACTTTCATTTTGGAGCAATAGGTCCAAAGAAGAGCAGAGACAGAGAGCGACCTAACAGAATTAGCCTGGTTATGGAGAGAACATGCAAACCAGTCCCAGAAGACATGCACCAGGTACATTTAGATGAGAACTTTTGGTCCATGTGAATGTCAGAGTTTCAACTAACGAATCTCACAAGTGGGTTGAATGTTGTCCCCCAAAACCGTATGTCTGTACCCTAACTCCCATAAGCTGTGACTATGATCTTATTTGGCTAAAGAATCTTTACAGCTGTAATTAAGTTAAAGATCTTGAGATGAGTTCATCTTGGGTTATCTCAATGAGCTCTCAGTCCAGTGACAAGTGTCTTTATGAGAGGCACATAGAAGAGAGGCAGAGGGAGAAAAGGAAGGGCCATGTGAAGATGGATGCAGAGACCAGAATTATGCAGCCACGACCTGGACAAGGAAAGAAGGCCTTTCCTCCATAGCCTTTGGAGGGAGTGCAGGCCTGCCAGCACCTTGGTTTCAGACTTCTGAAACACAGAACTGGGAGAGAATCAATGTACATTTTTTCCAAGCCACAAAGTTTGTAGTAATCTGTTACAACGACCCTAGAAAACTAGTAATACAATCTCCAAGAGCAAATGAAACAATACTCAGTTCCATTTGAGTTCAACCTGCCACACGAGAAGAAAAAATAAAATGATAGCGAGAAAAGTTGGAGCATAGTGGAGCACATAAAGTTTAGAAACCACAGAAAATAACTCCAAAAAATTTTTAGCTCAAGAATAAAATAAAGTGTCTGTGTTTACATGTGCAATTATCTTATCCTTCGAAAGAAAGCCACAGTATTGTATTTACGGAGCACTTCAGTAACTGTTGATGTTATTTCCACTGTGTGGCAGATGTTGTCTGAGCCCCACCATGTGGGACTGTCACTGCAGTAAAATTGACCCCAACTTCCAACTGCCACATCTGCAGCTCTTTGCCTGGAGGTGGTCCTCTGGTCTCAGAGCCTGCTCTGCCTGGGACACATGGTAAGATGAAGTCCTCAGGATTAAGGTCCCCAGGAGCACTTCTCAAACAGAATTAGTCCAGAGTTAGGGTGCCCAAGCACCCCCAGCCCTTGGCTGAGATTCTCTGACATTCCAGTTTCCAAGAAGGCCAAGCCCCAAATGCCAGGAACACCTCAATGATGGATACTTTGCTTCCAATCT
>NW_006159512.1:6705615-6720896 GCF_000334495.1 Tupaia belangeri chinensis
TTTCCCTATCTCCTTTCCAGTGTTTTCTGGGATGACCTCCCAAATTAACTACTTTCTCTTGAATCTTTGTCTCAGGGTCTGCTTCTAGAGAAATCTAAACTAAGCTTGCAAAAGCACTAAGCTGGAAGCACTTCAGAACCAAAAAGCATGTCGTGAAGGCTTTGTTTTCTGTAAGAATTTGTTCTGAACCACCTGCCAATTTCACTTCACTATGAAAGAATGATCTCAAATGCTGTGTTGGCCTGGCTTGACGTCAACATCTGCCACATTAACTCTGAGGACAGACACACTGAGCTATAGAACTGCTCTCTTTTCCTCTACTCAAAACCTACTTCTCCATTGAGAGGTGAGTTCTAAATCCAAAATATTCTTTAAATCTCTCCACTTCCCTTCTTGCCCACAGCCACTCTCCAGTCTGTTCCATTGCCATCTCCAGCCAACCTGGTCATCACTTCGGGACTGTCACAGAAGTCTCCTGACTGGTCCATCCCTGTTTCCATTAGTGATCCTTCCAATCTACTCTTCACGTAGCAACCAAAGAAATTTTTGAAAAATATCAATCAGTTAGTGTTGCTCCCTTCATGAAAAGTTAGCTTTAGGACCAGCAGATGGGGTAATGGTCACATCTCTGGATTCCCATGTAGCTGACTGTGGTTCAAGTCCTGGACGTGGTGGCTTAAACCTCACTTTGGGTGCATGTGCATGAGAGGAGAATGGAGGAGAAGATATTGTGGTGTGGCATCCCCCCAGGGGGCGATTTCTCTCTCTCTGTCTCTCTGGCAAGTGAACACACCTTATAGCAAAAATCTCTCTCTCCAAAAAAAAGAAAAGAAAGGAAAGAAAAAGAAAGAAAAAAGAAAACCTAGCTTCTCTTTGTAAGTATGGGAAAACCCCAATTCATTCTCTTGACTTCAGCTTCTGATTTAAGTCACTGTCCCCTCCACTCATGATACTCTAAGAACCTCAATGTCATCTCTATGTCTAGAATAGATCCAGCCTCTCTCAGTCTTTAGGCTTTTGGACATACTATTCTTCTTCTGGAATACCTGCCCAGGTTCTGTGTATGTCTAATTCCTCCTCATCTTTCAGATATCCTTCTCAAAAGGGCTCTTCCAATGACCTCATTTAACATTGTCCTCTCATACACCCTGCTGTGTCATTTTCTGGCACTGTACTCAGTTTATTTCCTTTAGAGAACCTACACTAAGCTCTAATGGTCTCAGGTCTTTGTTTATTCACTCATTCAAAAAATACACTCTGGGCTCCTATAATCCCTATTTTGTGCCAGGCCCAGGCCCCCTGCTAGATGTGGGAGGTACACAGTGACCCAAAACAGACATCAGGGAGAGCATCAGGGAGAGAATTTGAGAGAAAGGTACATGTTATGCAAATAATAGCATACACAACTTTAGAGCTGATGCTGGGAGAAGTGTTATGTACAGAGTTCCAGGAGAACTTAGACTATAATAGCAAAAGCTGGTATAGTTAGGGAGGGCATCCCCGAGGAAGTTGAGGGGGGGATTACAAAACAGGAGCTGGTATCTTGTGCAAAAAGAAGTTTAACTCCGCAGACCTGGATTGTTCACACCCTGCACAGTGCCAAAAAAGGCCTGACTTCAGGAGTAACCAACCCTAAAGGGCTCTGAGCCCTGGGAATGCTCTACATGATCAGGGTGATTTTTGTATGCCTGAGGCCTTGGGCCACAGGGAACAAGTTTGTTCAGACAGCACACGCTCACAGTGTGACTCCTGGTGAATCCTTCTTCTTGCTCTGAAGGGTGAAGTCTGGCAAGCTGAAATCAGTCATGCAGAGGCTACATGTCAACATGCCAAGCTGATCCGAGTCAAAAGCCCCAGACACCCATCCAGCTGAGAGTCCTGGTGGGTGGCACTTCCCTCATGCTGTTACACATTGCTGCTGGGAGAATGGAGTGTATCTGGGAATTGGCCCTGGTTCCTGGACTTTGTACCATGTGCATTTTCTTTCTGGTTTTGTTTTTGTTTTGTTTGTTTGTTTGTTTGTTTATGTATTCCATAAGAGTGACAAGAGACAGACGGGCACTCCCAACAGGATCTTTATGCCATGACCCACCTTCAGTCTCAGTCAGCCTAGTTCGCAGGCACCTGTGCAGATGGACACCCCCCACCGCCCGCATGCTCAGGGAGGTCTTGGGACATGAACCAGGACATTTCCCATGAGGGTCCAGCTGCACAACTGCTACACCACTGCCTGGCCCTGCCCTTCCTGACGTGAATCAGCATCCTTTCACTGTGATAAAGGATAACCAGAAGTACCACAGTCTTTCTGAGACCTGTGAGTCCTAGCAAAGCATTGGGCCTACAGGTTCTCTTAAGGGACACCTGACATAGGACCAAAGATAGTGTTCAAAACAGTGGGATACCTGACACAGGACCAAAGTCAGTGATCCAGACAGCAAGTTCAAAAACCCTTATGGCAATCCCGGTCATAATGCAAAAAGCTTAACAGAAGTGAGTTAGGTGGGAATGAGAGATAAGAGCAGGAGTGTGACAGCAGGGGTCCACATTCTCTCTTCACCTATGAATGGCAGCTCCACAGGGAGGGAGGGTGGGCACCAGCCACTCTGTTCACTGTGACATCACCAGCATGCACCATGGTACTTGGCACATCATAGCTGTTCAAAGAATATGTGCCAAATAAATGAATAACAAATGAACAAATGAGTGAATGAATGAATGAATGGTCTTTATATTATACCCTTACAGCAAATGCAATTATTGTTGATCATTGTTACCCAAAATAATCTCTCAATAGCTCAGGCTTCCTTAGATGAAATTCCTTGAGTAGAACCACTGCAGCAAGACAGTCAAAACACTAAGGAGGGACTGGCAGGTGGCATGGTAGTTAAGGGTGCTGGACTCCCACATGGTCAACTGTGGTTCAAGTCCTGGACTTGGTGGCTTGTGCTCGCTCTCGCTCTCCCTTTCTCTCTCTCTCTCTCTCCCTCCCCCTCCATCCTTGGTCAAATTAAAATTAATAAATAAATAAAGTTAAATAGAATCATTCTTAAAAAAGGGGGGGGGAATACCTTAAAACACTTCAAATCAATCAAAGGTTTTAGATAATTTCATAAATTTATTGTAGTAATAAAATATGTAGAATTTACCAGCAATAGATGCCAAATTTCTGTAATTAGTTAAAGTCTTTTGTTGGTGCCTGCAGTGGTGTAGTGGTTGACTCTCACATGGCCCACCATGGTTCTAGTCCTGGACCTAGTGACTTAAAAATCATGCCCAAAATCCCAGGAAAAGAATGAAGGAGAGGGATTGCAATGTGGCACCCCTCCCCCAAGGGATGATTGCCCACTTTCCTTCTCACTATCTTTCTCTGTCTCTCTCCAGTGAGTGCACATACCCTGTGGCAAAAACCCTAAAGATTAAATAAATAAATAAATAAATAAATAAATAAATAAAGTCTGCTTCTATTTCTCCAACCCTGTAAATTAGGTACATTGGTCATTAATGTCCTAATTTTACAGATGATAAGCTATGGTGTTGACTGCTTTGTTCAAAGCACAAGCAAGTTAGTGACAGAAGAAAAAGTATGCCCCTGGATTTATCTCTGTTCTTGGAATAGAACCCATTACCTTCAGGGAAAAACAACTTGGACGAGAGGATAGGCAATAAGGCTTGGAAACAGAGGCCCTAGGTGCAAGATCAGGCTCTCATGCCTACCAGCCAAGTGATGTGGCGCACTTCCATTGACCTTGGCAAGCCTCAACGTCTCTATCTATTAAACAGGGATAACAAAATGTATCCCGAAGTGCCAGCTCTTCATCTGAGAATAAGGTACTTCATCAAAACTCCATAAAGCTTATCCCTGGATAAGCTTTCAGAATTTCATGAAACCATAAGCAAAATTCAGGTTTAAGCTAGCGTGTGTGTTTTACTGGTGCGATGATGTGCAGTTCATTAGATTCTCAAAGTGGTCTGCGAGCCCCAAGTGGTGGAGAAATAGCCACGACCCTTTAAGTGATCAGTCATCAACAATTCAAGGCATAGTTGAAGACAAACCCTAAAGTGTTTATCTGGGTTAGAATTTGGCTCAGCTATTTATTTCTTGTACTAAATTCCATGACTTAGTTTCTTGATCTTTAAAATGGTAGTAAAGAATATATGCCTTATGGAGCCCCTGTGAAGATTCTACCAGATAATGCCTGTAAAGTGCACAGCATATGCTACCATCTTTATCATTATTATTATTATTATTCATTCATTTATTTTAATTTGACCAGAGAGAAAGAAAGGGAAAGTGAAAAAAGCAAGCCACCAGGTTCAGGATTCGAACCGTGGTTGTCCATGTGGGAGTGTCCAACACCTTAACCAGCACTCCACCTTTGGTCCCATATGCTACCATCTTAATAAATATTAGCTGCTAGTAGTGTTCTCACAAATCACCCATGATAAAAATCTAGGGTCACTATGACTCGCCCTTCTCCCTCACCCATAGCATTCAATCTGTATCAAATTTGATTCATCAGTAACCTGAAATACTTCTTGACTCAGTCACCTCCTTTCCATCTCAGTTTTCATTCTCCAGTTCAGGCCCCATCCTGTCTTTCAGCTGACTTCTATGTTCATTACCCTAGAACTTTCCTCTACCAGGTGATCAGCAGGCACAAAAATGCTAATACGACTGGGAACCAGCAGTTAGCGTAATGGCTATGTCGTTGGACTCCCACATAGTCAACCCGGTTCGCGTCCCGAACCCAGTGGCTTAAAACTCACGCCAGGCGCATGTGTGTGCGTGTCCAAGATCCCGAGAGGTGAATGGAGGAGAAGGGATTGCGGCGTGACCATCCTCCCTGGGGGGTGATTTCTCGCTTTCTGTCTCTCTGTCTCTCTCTGTCTGTCTGGCGAGTGCACGTGCCCTATGGCAAAAACCTCTCCAAAAAAAAAATTGCTAATACGACTTAAAACCTTTAGACCTTGGCCTAAAGCAGGAGCTTCTGCACTGTGCCTCAAGGAGCCTTTTCTGTAGCTGTGGGGAGGGACCTGCCATTCTTACTTGAACCAAAGCTTTGTGGATTTTGTGAATTAGGCCTCCTTCTAGTTTGAAGGAAGGGCTTATCTTAGTCTTTGGGCTGCTATAGACTGGGTAGTTTAAATATCAGCCATTTATTGCTTATAGTTCCAGAGGCTGGAAGTCCAAGATCGGGATGCCAACAGGGCCAGGTTTTGGTGGGGGCACTCTTCTGGGTTATAGACAGCCATTTATTATATCTTCACATGGGCAAAAAAGAAAGAGCTTCCTCTCTGACCTCAACTCTCAAAGTACTACAGTAGTTTCCTCTTATCCCCAGGGATATGTTCCTAAATGGCCTGTGGATTCCTGAAACTGCAGATAGTTCTGAACCCTATATGCACTGTTTTTCTGACCTTATAAAGCACTGATAATTGACTAACAGGCTGAAGTACAGACCGTGTAGAGATGCTGGAGAAAGGAGTCATTCATGGAGCATTCATTCACTTGAGATTTTATCACACTACTACAAATGGTGTACAATTTAAAATTTATGAATTATTTATTTCTAAAGTTTCCCATTTAATGTTTTCAGATTGCTGTTGACCTGAAACTATGGAAAACAAAGCCACAGATAAAAGAGGAACTACTGTCATTTCATTCGTGAAGGCTCCACCCTCACAAACTAATCACCACCGAAAGACCCCACTTCCAAATATCATGGCATTGAGGGTTAAAAATCTCAGTATATGAATGTTGGGAGGAAACAGACATTCAGTCTACTATAGGGCTGTGCTATTTCAAATAAAGAACAAAGCAAATGCACAGACGAAAAGATGGACGACCACACCCACACGCTTTTGGAACTAGACACTATTGTAGCACGGTCCCTGCTTCATCTTCACTTGTCTTGCTAGTTCTAATTCTGCCTAGATCAGTAATCTAAGTGATCTAAGATAGTACTTTTCCAATTTCTTGGTCTCAGGATCCCTTTCAATTTGAAAATAGTGTTGTATCTGTTGAAGATATTTTGTAGTTTTATCAACAGTACTAGGGAGAAATGTTCACCTGTTGAAATATCCATTTTGTAAGACAAATAATAATGTGATTGAATGTATGGAAGAAAATGAAATGAAAAAATTAATTATTTAAAAAAAAAAAGAAAATAGTGTTGCACCTCCTGTTTTGGTTACTGCTGAAGCATATGACCACAACGTGACCCATGCACAAATCTATTCTCTTACGGTTCTGGCCATCAGAAGTCCATGACAGGCAGACAGGGTGCATTTCTTCTGATGGTCCTGAAGCAAGTAATTATTATATACTCTGTTGAAGGAGGATCTCTGATTTTTTTTTTTTGCAAAGTTGATTTATTATTCCAAAAGCCCCTTTTTATGGAGTTGTACGTATGTAATTATAACTTTCAACTTTTTGTTTTTTCTGGGTGTCTCCTACCTCTAAAACTCGATTGCTGATGCCCATGAGTCTGTTCCATGGCAGGTATGCTGTATGTTCTTCCTTTTCTCCGTCTAGCAATTGGATTAACCAGCACCTTACACCACAGAGCTACCGCCATAGTCACTCGCGACTCTGGCAGTCGGCACCTCAAGATGGCTCCCATTTAGTGTCTCCTGTTTACCTGGCACTGTGTTAGCACACCCCATGTTTTATCTCCTCCAGTCTTCATGGCTACACTTTGCCAAAAGATCTATCATTATCCTCATTTTACCAATGGAAAGGAAATACACAGGGAAGTTGTGTAGCTTCCCAGTTCACACAGTGAGAACACAGGTTTTGCTGACTCTGGAGAACAGCAATCATCTACCGTTAACCCCGCTTACTGCCTCCACTAATGTGATTCTACCTTTCCACACTCAGCAGCAACGGCGCTTTACCATTTCAGAAATTCCTTGCCAGGAAGATGAAAATCCACAACAGTGCATTGTTTGATTCAGGAACTTTCTGATAATGCATTTATCCTATCAACAGACTGCTCAGCTATTGATAATACACACCAGGGTGAAGAGGCCCTTTCTCAGAACCCTCAGCTGTGCTTATCAAACCACTGCCTGCTCTCCAAGGCTCATTTCCAAACTCCCTTCACTACGTGCATCAATCTTGCATCATATCTCATAGTGTGTTCATTCTCAGGCAGGCCTCTGCCTTGAAAGACCCATATTAACCAGACTTCTAAAACATTTTAAATATACTACTGTCTTTGACACAGTGGCTTTTCCTCTGTAATACCTCTGTGACTTTGTCAATGTGATGAGGTACCTCACTCTAAGGAGCACAGGGTTTGGATTTGCTTAATTAGCAAGTTACTTTTACAGTCTCTACTGAGAGTCAGCAGTCAATCCCTGGCTTCTCAGTATCAAGAATGCACTCCCGGGAACCAGCAGTTAGCATAATGGCTATGTCGCTGGACTCCCACATAGTCGACCATGGTTCGTGTCCTGGACCCAGTGGCTTAGAACTCACGCCGGGCGCATGTGCATGCGTGCCCAAGAGGAGAATGGAGGAGAAGGGATTGCGGCATGACCATCCCCCCTGGGGGGTGATTTCTCGCTTTCTGTCTCTATGTCTCTCTCTGCCTTTCTGGTGAGCGCATGCGCCCTATAGCAAAAAAAAACCTCTCCAAAAAAAATAAAGAATGCATTCCTAATGTGTTTCAGTCTCTACAGTCCCTTGAACAAGTACATCTTCATAGGTCCTTGTGTTCAAAAGGAGCAAGTCGCCTATCATTACATCTCTGGATCTTCTGCCTCCAGGTCCATCTGGTTCTGGTACAGTCCCAGAAGTGTATACCCTGAACTAATCCCAGATATTCTCCAGTATCCTTGTCAGTTACTATTATACTCTATAGCAAAGTAGAATATTCCCTAGGAATGATCTAGAATTACCTGGTCCCAATTGGCACTGAGAAGGAGACTGGGATGTAAGGGCTGGAGAGGAAATTAAAGGTTTCACTGCATAACAAATATAACCACAAACCCTCCTTGTCATGTAACCATAGGAATTTCTTTCATTTTTGAACTCAACTGAGGTTTGGCCTGAGGGTTCTGCTGTTTCACCTAAGCTCACATACAGATCCAGGAGTCTGAGGACTGCGGGCTGATCTAGCTTCGCTTCACCTAAGGCTATTAGGATGACTCAGCTCTGCTCCGTCTGACTCTCATACTCCAGCAGGCCTGCCCTTGCATGTTGTCATGGTCATTATAGAGGGTCAGGAAAGCAAGTTCCATCTAGAATTATATACTCTTTGGGGACAAAATAGAATCTAAAAATCTACATTTTCTAAAACCTAATCATTTTTTGGAGAGATTTTTGCTATAGGGCACATGCACTCACCAGAGAGACAGAGAGACAGCGAGAAATCTTCCCCGGGGGCATGGCCATGCTATAATCCCTTTTCCACCATTTTCCTCTCGGGATCCTAGATACACATGCCCCTGGCTTGAGTTTTAAGTCATCAGGTCCAGGACTTGAGCCACAGTCAACTACATGGGAGTTGAGCAACACAACCATTATACCATATACTGGTCCCTCCATTTTCACCCTTTCTCTGATCCTCTTTCTTTCTTTCTTTCTTTCTTTCTTTTTTTCTTTTTTTTTTTTTTTTTTGAGAGGTTTTTGCTATAGGGCGCGTGCACTCGCCAGGCAGACAGAGAGAGACATAGACACAGAAAGCGAGAAATCACCACCCAGGAGGGATGGCCACGCTGCAATCCCTTCTCCTCCATTCTCCTCTCGGGATCTTGGGCAGGCACGCACATGTGTCCGGCATGAATTTAAGCCACCGGGGGTCGACTACATGGGAGTCCAGCTACATAGCCATTACGCTAACTGCTGGTACCTTGATTCTCTTAGCTATAGCATCTAGGAAAAAGTCAGTTTGGGCTGACTTCCATTTTGAGTGCTTTAAAGTGAGATGCAAGAGAAATCAACTTTATTCCATGTGGCCCTAACTATATGCGCCATTGGAAAAAAAGGCAGTACATCCACCAAGATTTGCTTACATGAGAGCCAGGGATTTCCTCAAAACATGTGTATGACCCTGTATGACCCTTACAGCATTTGCAAGATCCGAGAGAATTCATACTCAGCAACCACGTTGGGGCTAGCCCTCTTTGTTGAGCACGCCTCTCAAGGCATCCTGCCCTGCTCCTGTTCCAACAGAGCTTCCTTTTGTTGACAGCAATTGTGCCAGCTGAGCGACTCTTTTGAGCCACACAACAAAAAGACACTAAAAAAGGCAGCTTTCAAGATCTAATCTATGGGTAGGACCACCCTTCCCAGGGAAGCAGGGTGGCTGTCAGCTGTCAGCCGCAGGGCTGTATTCCAGGGTGGAGTAGCAGCCTGTGCCCTCTGCCCAGAGCCACCCCAGCTCAGCCTGATAAAGGCCTGGCTCCTCGTTCCACAGGCGACATTCCTCCGCAGAGCAGCTGCACTTATGTTTTAACGTGTCTCATTGTATTGTTGATTTAATGAGGCCTCTTGGGTCCTGGGTTTTAAGTGACAGTCATCATAATGTCAAAGCAGCAGAGACACAGACATCTTGTGTTCTGCCATCTGAGAAGCTTGACAATTAAAGAAAAATTCTTTTTCACTTAAAAATAAAGTACAATCACTAAAACCCATATTACTACCTGGTGAATTTTATTTGCTCTATTCTCATCCAAGCAAGTCATTAAGGTAAACAAGAAAACAAGTTTTAGAGGCAAAAACAAGTTTCATCTCCACATGCTCTAGATAGAACAAGTTATTAAATGGCTTTGAGCTCCTATTTTCTGTGGCATAAGAATATAAAAATTATGTCTTCCTCAGAAGTCTACTGGGAGGCTAAAATACAATAACGAATGGATGACATTCAAAATTGCATCTGTACCCAGTAAGAACTCAACAAATATTAAATATTGCTTTTTTTAACCAAAAGATATGTAATACTGGAAAACAATAGCCAAAAACAATTTTAGGTATGATTTTACCTAAACCTCTTCATTACCAGACTTTAATCTCTTTCTCTACAAAGTCAGAGAAAATGAGTTCCTATTTAGGAAGTAATTAGAGCAGTTACTGGCACATGATAAATGATATAAAATTGTCAACTATTATTTTTGCTGTTGTTGATAACATTAATATTATTAAACAAGAAACAAGATATAAAACCTTTGGAATTAGAGGTAAATTAACTTGAATCATTGACTAACCGGTTTCTCTGCTCAGAAATTTTGAGAGGAAAAGGAAGAGGAAATTCTACAAAGGTTGAAGATGGAGGTTGGTTGGAATTAAGCTAAAACAGGGACGCAAAGATTGACACTCACAGAGAATATCCTGCCTATGGCCAGTTTTTGTAAATAAAGTTTTATTGAAACACAATACTGCTCATTTGTTTACATATTGTCTATAATTGTTTTTGCATTACAACAGAGTCACCAGAGAAGTTTATGACCTGCAAAGTCTAAAGTTCTTACTCAGGCCATCTACAGAGAAGGTTTGCTGATCCCTAAACTGGAGAAAAGGGAACCAGCCTAAGGCAGCATCTGGCACATAGTAGGTTATTGGTAAATATTTATTGAAAAAAAAGAATAAACTGAATAAATGAACAGGCAGAAAGCAGTCAATTATTGTTAGTCCTGACCTAGCAAGACCTTCATGAAGTCACAACTACTTTGTATTGATGTGTCAGCTCCATTATTGCCCTAAAGAATTGTTTAGCCATTGTTGGGAATGAATAGAACATAAATATCACTTGCAAATCAGACACAAGGTACTGGGTTCCTGCCAGTTGACTTCAAGTGTTCCATGCTCGGCCCTATTCAATCAAGGAAGGAAAGAGGAAGCTGATAGTTGCAGAAAATGCATTGAACTTTATATTGAGATAATATGGAGAATGGGGAAGGGTGGAATAAAGGAACAAAGAGAACAGACTATAATCAAAGATGCTAAAACAGTGCATTTGTGCCCAGTGGTAACAAAGGAAATGAATGCAACTGGTTGCCAGTACTGCTTACCTCTTCAGAGTGTAACAAGTAAAGTGGGCCTTTATATCCAGGGTGGTCAATCAATGAGCACAGTCATTTTGAGAAAGAAAACAGGATAATAGCTGGAGTTTAGATTTGGTAAGGATTTGGGTTGGACTATATGTGAATGCACTGTCTGCTAAAAATACCACCAAAGTTCCCAGTCTAAATGTGAGTGTCTTGTTACCCACCCCACCCTCATTGAAGAGAGAGCCAGCTCAGCTTTGATCTCTATATCCATCCACAGAGCTTAGCGCATTGCCCAGTGCACAGTGGGTCTTGAGCCAGAACAGATGAATGATCAAGTAAAGCAAGTCCTCAAAAAAGTGGTAGACCAGCTGTCCCAGGAGACTACTGGATGATAAAGTTAATTTATTATGTCTTTGGGTTCTCCTTGAGAAACTTCTCCTTCCCAATTCTCAGGCCTAAGTTTATCTGGTGACTTTTTTTCCAAGTCCCAGAAAAGTATCCCAATGGATTTCTATGTATCCATTCAGCCTCACTAACAATCTGTTTTATAAGAAAAACATCAAAATCTCCATGGTTTTAATATCATAGGGGTTTCTTGTTTGCATGAATTAATTCCTAATTGGTGAGTGAACCTCTTCCACACAGTGATGCAGAGACTCAAGTTTTTCTTTGTTTGTTTCTGTTTTGTTGATCCATTTATCCTAAACACATAGTTTTGGTATAAACACATGGTGTAGGGAGAGGTACATCTCCATTCAAATCAGTCAGAAAGAAATGAAAGCATTAGTATTGTTAAAAAACAAAATTTCAAACAAACCAAAATTTACCATAGTTTATTTGAAGAAAGGACTGGTGATTTGAATAGGGCAGATTCCCAGAAAATGATTTTCAAGTGACTCTGGCTAGCTGCGTGGTCATGGGGTAAATAAGTTTGCAGAAAGGGAAAGTGACATGTGTAGAAAATGGAAAGTGATGTACAAAAACAAACATGAGGGAGTGAGGTAGAGAAATAATTGGATTGGTTACGATGGATGATGGGATGCACAAAATGCCTAACATATATGATTTCGGCTTATCTGTGGGAATCCAAGTATGGGAGTACAGTGGCCATTTTAGGCCAAAATAGTTGAGTTAAACAGGCTCATGTCACTCTGTCCACGTTCATCTGCCAGAATTCTGTTATATGACCACATGTAATGGCAAAGGAGGGTATGAAATGCAGTCTAGTTTATGCAGAAGAAATAGAAGTTTGATCTGGTCAATGGTGAGCCAGTCTCTGCCATAAATGGGCATTAAACTCACTCAGGGTCTATGCTGTATAACAACAGGTGTTTTGAGAATTCTGGGGAAGAGACAACCCCTGTTCCCTTTAATTAGGTATGGTGGGAGAATGTGTCTGAAATCCTGGGGCCATTCAGCAGCCTGAGCAGGTAAAAGAGAGTTTAGGCATGAGGACAGCACTCAAATTGGAATCAAATTATTTCTCAAGTCAGACCTATCTGAATTTTTCATTTGTGTGAACCAATAAATTCCCTCTCGGTTATGCCAGTGACCTGGATTTTCTCTCACTTGCTATTAAAATTGTCTTCTTTATCGTTATTGTCAATTAATGAACGCTGCCCTCCACTTGTCCCAATTCTTTGATGGCAAAGAGGCAGCAAAAGAGGGGTAAGAATTCAGAATCTGCAAACAACCTGGATTTGAACCCTAAAGTCAGCACTCATCCTTGGGCACATTATATCTTTGTGTTTCTACTTTCCACATAGAAAAGCGAGGAATAACAATAGTACCTCAGAATATTGTTGAAGATTATTACAACCATAAAAAGAATTGCCATCGGGACCAGGAGTTAGCTTAATGGCTATGTTGCTGGACTCCCATGTCGCCGACCATGGTTCGAGTCCCCGACGCGGTGGCTTAAACTCACGCCAGGCGCGTGAGTGTGTGTGCCCAAGATCCCGAGAGGAGAATGGAGGAGAAGGGATTGTGGCATGGCCATCCCCCCTGGGGGGTGATTTCTCGCTTTCTATCTCTCTGTTTCTCTCTGTCTGGTGAGCGCATGTGCCCTATAGCAAAAACCTCTCTGAAAAATAATAACAATAATTGCCATCAGTCCTATGGTGATGTGCCAGACCTATGTTTCTTCCTTTGCCCTCATTTGAGTCAAACGAGCCATCTCCCCTTTCAGCCATGATGATCACCTTAGCCTCTTCTCTGAACTCCTCACTGCTCACTTCTCCCTATCTTAATCGGCATAAACTGTGGGGAAAAAATATTTAACTATCCAAAACAGATCAGCTAGCTCACCCTGGTTAAAATGGACTTCTTGGATCCTACCGATGTCATACATTTAGCAACCTGAGATACACACAAGCCTACACTATTGAAGGCACGAAGTTGCATTTTTTCATCTATTATGACTAAGCATTCTACCGTGAAAGATGGTAGGTGGGGAATATTACAAAAGACCAAAATTCTCATCACTCAACTGAAACATACCTGGTATGTACACTCTGTAAATCAGAGGCAAGTGTTTATTTTATTTTCTGAAAACACTTCTCAAAGTCCATGTACCTTAATTGACATGAAATCTAGCATCTCTTTTTAGAAGATTCCACCCTATCATACCTTCTAATAGTCCATAACACACAGAGATCATATAGTCTGAAGGGAGGGAAGGGTTCATTCAGTTCAGTACAACTCGCCTATTCTTACTGGGAGAAAAAGGGAATCTGGGGCACTGCCATTGTCCTTTGCCACCACACAGGACTGCTGTTACAGATAGGTGCTACTATGGTGCCCACTGCCTTAGTTAGCCCACTAGCTGTTAGGTCCTGACTCTGAAGGAAGCGACCTTAGTGCCAAGTGTGGCTAAGGGAGCCTACTTTTCAGGATTGGCTCTTTCATTTACATGCTAAGCTGTTTTCTAAAACACCAGCCAATCCTAAACTCACCAAATCAGAACTCGTCCTGTCATCTACAGATTGTTGGAAAAACCATGATATACTTTTCTATGCAAAAATACTCCATGACTTTTCCAATGACTCCATACTTTCTCAAGAACAGTCTCCTTCCAGGCAGCTTCAAACTCATACCAGGCAAGTATGCGTGTATTCCCAAGATACTAGAGAAGAATGGAGGAGAAGAGATTGCGGCATGGCCACCTCCCTCGGAGGCTGATTTCTCTTTTTCTGTCTCTGTCTCTCTGGTGAGTGCATGTGCCTTATAGCAAAACTGTTTCAAAGGGGAAAAAAAAGCAGTTACAAGTCAGCTTTATGGTCTATACACTGCTCAGGAGAAGTTGGATTCTACATGGCAAACATGGTTTGAATCCCTGACTGGGTAGGCCTGAAATATACCAAGACATGCACAAGAGCCCAAGATTCCATGGACTGGAGAGCTGAAAAAAGGGGACAATGATGTGACCAGACCCTGTAGACAGTCCGTGTGTGTTTCTTTCTCTCGCGTATGCTTCTTTCTCTCGTGTATGCATGCACTCTATTATGAATAAAAGAAAAACAATTTAAAAAGCAGTTGTATTATGCCCCCTTTTCCAAAGATTCCAGAAGGCACCACTCTTGCTACAGAAGAAGGAAAACAACACATTAAAATCTGGCAGTTCACTCCATGACATAATAAAGTACTGTACTCTTGCTTCAAGCAATTGCCTATCCTGAATGTGTTGATACAATTACTTGGCTAATTTTACTAAACCTACAAGACAAGGAAAAAAAATGTAAATTGTGTGTTTATTTTTCCTAAAGTACCATGGACAATCCTTCTTTATCCATACAATCTTCTGAGGTTTGTGAGCTATCAGAGGGTGAGTTACTTACCTTTAAGAATAAAATGGACCATTAATCAAGGACACTAGAAATTTTTTAACTTTCTCATTCTCTCTCTCTTTCTCATTCTTTCTCTCTAAAGAAATGACTACTTTTGAAAAAAGAAAAAGAGGGACCAACAGATGGCATGGTGATGATGGTCCTGGACTTCCATCTGGCCACCTGTGGTTCAAGTCCCAGAACTGGGGACCAGCAGTTAGTGTAATGGCTATGTTGCTGGATTCCCATGTAGTCGACCGCAGTTCGAGTCCCAGACCCGGTGGCTTAAACTCACGCTGGGCGTGTGTGTGTGTGAGTGCCCAAGATCCCAAGGGGAGAAGGGAGAAGAAGGGATTGCGGCATGGCCATCCCCCCTGGGGGGTGATTTCTCATTTTCTGTCTCTCTGTCTCTCTCTATCTCTCTGGCGAGTGCACGCGCCCTATAGCAAAAACCTCTCTAAA
>NW_006159512.1:6721089-6722346 GCF_000334495.1 Tupaia belangeri chinensis
AGAGCAAAAACCCTTCTGAAAAAAAAAAAAAGAAAGAAAAGAAAAAACAAAGTCCCGGAACTGGAGGCTTGCTTTCTCTCTTTTTCTCTGTTTCTCTCTGGTTGAATTGAATAATAATAATAATAATAATTAAAACTAAATAAATAATTCCTTAAAAAAATTTTTTTTAAAAGAATACGGACCCTTCCCACCACCTCCACTGCTTCCATTCTATTTAGTTAAACCCAACATCATCTCTCACCTGGTTGGTTGCAATAGTCACTTTCACCCAAATGTCTTTCCCTGTTTTGTTTCCTCTGCCCAGAATGCTGTTCTCTGAGATAGCCATTTAACAAACGTCCTGACCTCCTTTAAGTCTTTCTTATGTCTCATGTGTCAGTGAGGATGACGATAATGACCCTGTTCAGTATACCTTTCCTAGCTCTCCTAAACTCTTAACCAGCCCTGCTATCTTGAAGTTCTTAACTATTTTTTACAAGAGGCCTTGCATTTTCATTCTGCACTGGGCCCCGCAAGTGGTATAGCCAGCCCTACTTAGAAAGCTCTGCCTGCCTCTGTTTTCTCATAATAGAAAACAAAGATAATGCTAGAATGTTCCCCACAAGAATTTTGAGAGGATTAATCTCTACAAAACGCAGAGAATGTACTGGGTTGTCTGTAAAGTCATGACGTACTTTCTAGGTTTTTCTATGCAAAAATGCATTATGGTTTTTCCGATGACCCAATAGTAACTACTTATTCATCAACAACCTATTGGGCACTGTTCTGAACACTGGAGAAATGCCTGTGGACCATTGCCCACTTCAGTGAGACAAAGGCAGACAGTAGCAAACAAGGCATTATTATGTAGAATAAGTACTATGCGGTTCAAATGAGTGGCTTAATGACCACATTAAGGCTTGGGTGACTGTGGCGGCTTGTCTGTGGGTGACACTTAAATGAAAGTTTATGACAAGGAAAAAACAACCATGGATAATCCAGAGAAAAGAGCATTCCAGATAGAGTGAATAGCTAGTGAAGATGCCAAGATGAGACCTGACTTGAGGTTGTAGAGACAAAGTAAAGGCCAGGAGGGTATTGCAGAGTAAATTATAAACTGCTGCAGGTTGAAGCCAGAGAAAAGACTAGCACGTGGCTCTGGCAGAACCCTAAGCCATAGCAAGAGGTTGGTGCTTGATTCCAAGTCATGGCAAAGGGTAGATGCTCAATTCCAAGCCACAGATGAGTTTTAAATTGAGAACATTTGGTCTTTCTTAT
>NW_006159512.1:6724766-6755888 GCF_000334495.1 Tupaia belangeri chinensis
TTTTAAATTGAGAACATTTGGTCTTTCTTATATCTGAACCAGCTCCATGGCCTAGTGGTTAAGACAGCTGGATCTCACATAGTCATCTGTGCAGTTCAAGTCTCAGACCCAGAAGTTTGAAAACCATGCCAGGCACATGTGCATGCATGTTTAAAATCTCAAAAGGAGGGAGAGATGACGGAAAGGGAACTGCGACACAGCCATGCTCTATATGAGAAGTACTTTCTCCTCTCTCTCTCTGTCTCTCTGTCTCTCTCTGGTGAATGCATGTGCCCTCTAGCACAAAAAGGAAAAATAGATAACTCTACTATTTGCAGAACAGAATTTAGGGGACAACAATGAAAGGAGGGAGGTCAATTGGGATGCTATCACAATAATGTGAACAAGAGAAGTTAGCAGCTTAAATCAAGATGAGAGTGGTGAGGATGAAGACACATGGTTGGATTTATGATACGATTCTACCTATTTAAAGTAGAATCAATAGAAATTGCTGATATTGATTGTGAGGGGAAAAAAAGGGGAAAAAAATCACTCTTGAGCAAGTGGATGGATATTCACTATGACTGTGTGAATACCAAATAATTGGTCTCTGTCCACCATGGAATGTCCTCCTGTCCACAAGATGAGCCCCCAGTACATGTTGACAGATTGAATGACTGAGCAAATGGGAGGAGGAAGCCTGCTGAAAGGGAAGTTGAGGGGAACGCTGAAGACACACTCTGCCTACTTGACAATTTTGCTTAGCTCCGGACCTGCTGACTGGTCTCCACAAAAAGGAAAAACAAAACCACAAAAAAAAAGAAAGTTTGCTGTGTGGAAAAATTTAAACTAACAAAGGAAAAGGAAAGGGCCATGGGGGCAGGAATACACGTGTTTGGACACATCCCTTGCTTGGGAAAGCTGGCTCCTGAAAGGGCTAGGATCTGATGAGTGTGCAGGAAACCCTGTTGCCCTGTTGGTTCCTAATAACAACTGAGCACATTTATTTACCCCTTCCAAACACGGTGCAGAGGAACCAGGAAGGGTGTCCAGGGCCAGATGAAGACATGGACATCTATCCTTCGGCTCATCCAGCCCCCACTGGATGAAAGGGAAGCATTACAGGGAGGCAGCACATTGGCCTCAATTACCTTCTTCCTAGAAACATAAATATTTCAACCAAAACTGACAGTCCACTGAGCCCTGGTGTCTGATTCCCACAATACTAACTCTCTGAAAATAGTCCCTGTGAAATGGCAATGGATGAAGAGAGTCTCTCTATGGAGATTGATCACTTAGAATATTTCTAATCATGTTTTGTGCTAAATAGCTATATATCAGAGTAAACCATATGAAGTTGCCAGTATTCAGCCATTATTGACCTAAAAGAGTGACTAATTCATGTGGTTCAACCTAATTTCTGCCTCTGCACACTGGAGAAAGAGTTTGGGCAAAATATTGCCATAGTAATCAATCTTAACTTAAAAATATTCCCACTATCCTTTCTGCCTCAAAATCCTAGAATGTTTCTATGTTCCTTTGGCAAAGTAGTTTGGAGGGACTGAAGAATTTCAGGTAACTTGGGGAAAAAAATAACTATATACCTTGAAGATGTATTCAGCATTCAAATTGAATGATCAAGGCTCAAATAAATTTGGAAGGAAAAAAACCCCTTAGGGTGAAAAGAATATTTTCTAATCCCATAAATGCAGAAAGGTAAGGAGAACATTATGCCATCCAACTCCTTTATTTTTTTATAGAGCCTAAGATTTTCTTCAAAGTTAGTGTTGGTATTTGGGGCAGAACTTGATCTAGATCTTTTGTGTGTATTGAGCAAACTGTCTTCTGAACTAACACATACCTATAAGAGGGATTTTAGGAATAAGAATTATCTGTAAGAAACAGTAAAGTGTTTAACACAGTTATAAGAATTTGATTTCCCAGGTAATAATAATAATAATAATAATATCCAATAGAGTAAGATACGGGAAAAAAAATCCCCAGGAGACAAGGAGATATAATTTTATTTTTATTTATTTTATTTTATTTTATTTTCTAAATTTGCTATAAGGTGCATGTACTTGCCAGACAGAGACAGAGAGAGAGGGAAAATGAGAAAGCACTGCCCTGGGCAGTGGGGGAAAGGGGAAATGATCATGCCCCAACTCCTTTTCCTTGATTCTCCTCTTGAGATTTTTGGGCACCCATGTACATGCACCTGGCATGTTTTCCAAGCTGCTAGGTCCAGGACTCAAACTATGCAATTGATCATGTAGAATCCAGTCACCTTAACCACCATGCCACCAGCTAGCCCCAAGGAGACTTTAGAGAGATGCCTTTAGAGGAGGATGCAATGGCAGAGTGGAGTAGTATCCAAAGTAGAAAGAACTGATTTTGTATCTCAGGGAATTTAAAGAAAAAAAGAAGCATATGTTTTAATTAGTGCTTTTTATTTATTTATTTTACATTCAATCACTGTGTATTATTATGGCATATCAAATGAATTTTCCCATCCTGAATATACTATATATTGATTCAATAAAAAATATTACCATCTAGGGGCTGGCAAGTAGCATGGTGGTTAAGGGTGCTGAACTCCCACATGGCCAACCATGGTTCAAGTCTCGGACCTGGTGGCTTGCTTTCTCACCCCCCCCCCTCTCTCTCTCTCTGATCCAACTGGAAAATAACAATGATAATAATAATAAATAAAGTTAAATAAAATAATTCTTTAAAAAAATATTACCATCTGTATTATCATCAACAGGTAGTCTTCCATTTTTGTGTCCCTTAAACGTTGAGGATGGTGGTGTTTTATGTAAATTATCTAATCTGCTTGTTTATATAACTGGGAAACTCTCATTTCAGGGAGTTATTCTTGCCATCATTTGCAGTAAGTTCTTACTCAATGTTAAGCTTCTGAACATTGAGGATCTAACCACAGAGCATGGCATTACTCCTATGCCATCACTGATGGTTCAGGTTGAGGTTTTCAGTAAAGCAGTCTGATCTAGACAGGTCTCATTGAGAAGATAAATTCAAGCAAGGGCTTGTGGGTTATGAAGTCAAGGTGCTGTTGAAGGGATGAGCATTGTAGACCTGGCAAGTCACTATGGTAGAGGTGTGTGCTTCACTGTGTGTTCTGCAGCACTGATGTTGTATCAGTTCCTAGAACATGGCTCAGTATTTTTACACAGAGAACAAAGTCTCAAGTGATCCCATTTATCCATTTTATGTGATACCAGCGACCATTATATCATGCAATGGACCTTTGAGTACTAGTGACCTAACAATGCTAGTCCAAAAAAGACTGTATCTACTCAACTACACTCTGTGTATTCACTCTTCAAGATTTCTATGGCCATGGCCATGCCTTGGTATGACAATGAATAGATAGCAACCAGTTCAGTTTTAATGACTAAACTAGGCAAATCACAAGTAACCCCTGCATTCATTAAGTTAGGCATTGGAGGTAGAATCTGTCATCATAGTTAAGGCATTTGACTAGATTAAGATTACCTGACATCTGTTACTAGTTCAATCACATACTAATTGATACTGAGTAAATCATACTTTCTTGATGCTTCAATGTTCATATCTATCAGATAAAAATAATACTCTTTGCCCAGTCTATTTCACCAAGTTGTAATAGTATTTAAGTGTGGTTATACACACAAGAGCACACCAGAAGATACTATGTACAAGACAATATTGTTCCAAAGAGCCCAGCATAGTGTTCAGCATTCTGTAAATGTTTGTTGAGTGAATAAATGGATACATAAAGTTTACACTATGATAACAACAGACAAAAAGACATGACCAATGTCTACGTAACCAAAGTGAACTTGTATATGTGGGAAAACTACCTACCTAAATCAAGTGAAAAAAATATTATTTACCTTTTCACTTGAATATTTTTAATAGAGGTTATTTTAAAACATGATAGAAAATAATAGACTACTCTCAGTTGCATTTGTTAATCATTTGATATAGAAAAATACAAGATATTCTTACCCAAAGTAGGAAAGGGAGAAAGCCAAAGGAAAAAAATTCAATATTGCTCAAAGAATCTGTACCCAAAAAAGTAGGTTTTTTAATAGTCTTTATATTTAGAATACAAATGGTTCTTGAATTATTTCAATGTTACAATAAAATGTGAACGAAAGAAGAAATGTATTTTGTACTTCTGCCAACATAGTTCATGTGCCAAGAATTCTGCCCAATGAGTAGACAAAAAGAATGTCCAGCTAAATCTCACACCAAGCTATTTGTATAATAAAATGGCATTCTGCTGAAAATGCCTACTCAGCAAGAAACCCACATGCTACTGGGAAATCTTCTTTAATACAACTAGAAATTGTGAACTGTGATTTTGAAAACCTATTTGATCAGTTCCATTTACTCCACCTTGACCAGACTCTCAATTTTATGAAGGACCACATTAGTTATGTAGGGATGTAGGTAAGGTGGAAACATTTCCAAATCATTTTCACAAATTTCTCCTACTGAAAATTTTCAAGCCCTATAGTTTTCCCTTTTCTGAAAGTGTTATTTCCCAAGCCACTTCTGTCTTAAGAAAAGTTCTAGAACCTGTTGGGTCTATTGAAGCTACAATAGAAACATTTTTAGTTTTGTAGATAGATGTTTAAGAAAAATCAATCCTGTTCTGAGGTGCTGTTCTGAGATCTTTTTTTTTTTTTTTTTCTAGCTAGCAAAAGCTACCTAAGGAAAAATAAATAAATAATAAGATTCCATCAGAAAATTAACCTCACATTCTTAATCTCTGGTCTTTTTGTCTTTTTCCTTCTTGCAAAGAAAAAGATATAATTGATTCTCATGTAAACAATTATTCTTTTTTTTTTCTGAGAGGTTTTTGCTATAGGGCGTGTGCACTCAGCAGACAGAGAGAGACAGAGAGACAGAAAGCGAGAAATCACCCCCCAGGGGGGATGGCCACACCACAATCCCTTCTCCTCCATTCTCCTCTCGGCGGGATCTTGGGCACGCACGCACATGCGCCCAGCATGAGTTTTAAGCCACCGGGTCTGGGACGTGAACCGCGGTCGACTACGCGGGAGTCCAGCGACATAGCCATTACGCTAACTGCTGGTCCCAAACAATTATTCTTGCTCTACTTTGTAAGCATAAACTCTAACCCTGTTAGCATCTACCAAGATCCAGGAGTGAGTCAAGTGAATATCTCACCATCAACCTCTGGTTTTTTTTTTTTTTTTTTTTCTTCTAGCTAGCAAAAGCTACCTAAGGAAAAATAAATAAATAATAAGATTCCATCAGAAAATTAACCTCACATTCTTAATCTCTGGTCTTTTTGTCTTTTTCCTTCTTGCAAAGAAAAAGATATAATTGATTCTCATGTAAACAATTATTCTTTTTTTTTTCTGAGAGGTTTTTGCTATAGGGCGTGTGCACTCAGCAGACAGAGAGAGACAGAGAGACAGAAAGCGAGAAATCACCCCCCAGGGGGGATGGCCACACCACAATCCCTTCTCCTCCATTCTCCTCTCGGCGGGATCTTGGGCACGCACGCACATGCGCCCAGCATGAGTTTTAAGCCACCGGGTCTGGGACGTGAACCGCGGTCGACTACGCGGGAGTCCAGCGACATAGCCATTACGCTAACTGCTGGTCCCAAACAATTATTCTTGCTCTACTTTGTAAGCATAAACTCTAACCCTGTTAGCATCTACCAAGATCCAGGAGTGAGTCAAGTGAATATCTCACCATCAACCTCTGGACCCCACCTGCCTCCAAATCCCTTCCCACCCCTTACTCGATTTATGAGCTCAGACAAGTTACTCTTCTTTTTTATTCCTCAGTCTTTCTTCTCATCTGCAAAAATGGGAATAATAGTGATATTTATGAATTAGGTTATGGTGCAAGTCAATACTCCAAATTCAATTATTTAAATTTTAAGAAAACTTAGATTTATTAAATCAATATGAAAATTCCATTCAATTTGTTGAGAAAATTAAGTGAATTAAATGATTTAGACTGGAAGAGTGACCGGCACATGATGGAACTTGTGTGTGTGTTAGCTATGATGATGATGATGATGATGATGATGATTAGGTGCTGATCCCCCTTTCTTGACTCCTACTCAAACCACACATGAGACATTTTACTGTCCAAAGTAACTAAAGGCCAAAAACTCAGAAATAAGCATGGCATAGAGAAAGAAGCAGCTAAACACTGACAACCCAGAATCCCATAGCCACAGGGGATACTCGGCTTTGCTACCCAGGAAGTGTCCTAGACACCTCCACCCCTTCTTTTTCTCTTCTAATATGGGAAAAGTCTCTTCAGATTCCAGCTAGAAAGTTACTCCTCTCACACCTAAGAGGAAATCATAACCTCTGGCACTGCCACCTTTGAGGACTGACCACAGGGCAAAGGAGGTAACTGCTGATGCAGGAAGATATCGGAAGAAGCCATGAGAGCACAGCCCAGCCCAGGAGAGAAACATTTTCCGTAGGTCCTAGGTGACAGTCCACAGCACAGAGGCAGATATCAGAGGAGCAAACTACCTGAGAAATATTGATTAAAGATCCATGTCTCAAAAACACTTTGAATGATTAGTAACAGGAGTTAAAACCGTCTGCAGAAAGAAATGTGAGCCACAGTAAAGATGGTGACATTCTGCCCAGTAACGGAGCACAAATCAGCAGAACTGGGACGACCCGGGTCAGGAACATCTGGACCTCCCTCAGAGGTACACCAGGGTAAAGATTGGGGTTGCCATCTGTTACATTTGCATACTTTAACTGTATGAGAATGATCAAGAGTGATTGAACACTGCTAAGTGTGAAGGGCCATTCTAATCACCTTTCTTGCTGATTGCACACATATTTGGGGGAGGGGATCAGAGGTATTTAAAATAACTTGACCCTCTGTTAACAAGCGATCAAAATTAATTAACACAACTATTCATACACTGTCTGAATAATGCCCTATAAATTATAAGTAGTTTCTTAAATGCATCTAATTGATAAAGTCTATGCACAGATTCTAGACTGTAGTCTCCAGGGATATTGATTAAAAGGTTAACTTCTATTTTCTTTTTTCTTTTTTTTTTTTTTTTGAGAATTATTTTTTATTTAAATTTTTTTTTAATTTGACCAGAGAAGGACAGAAAGAGAGTGAGAGTGAGGGAAAGTGAGAAAGCAAATCGCCAGGACCAGGACTCAAACCGTGGTCAACCATGT
The DNA here is from genome assembly GCF_000334495.1 of Tupaia belangeri chinensis. Lineage (NCBI taxonomy): Eukaryota > Metazoa > Chordata > Mammalia > Scandentia > Tupaiidae > Tupaia > Tupaia belangeri. The sequence continues at coordinate 6,731,969 of NW_006159512.1, forward strand.
GGGAGTCCAGCGCCCATAACCACCATACTACCTGCCAGTCCCACTAACTTCTACTTTCTGCCAACTCAAAAATAAAATAGTCTACCTGCTGAAATCTAAGGCAGAATTTTCCTAAGAGAGAGCAATAGAACAGTAGATCTGAAGGTTGCCAATATGAAATTTCCAAGGGAGAATGCATTCATTGGTCTCAAAAGTTTGGGAAATACCATCACAATCAACATTAAACCAGTTTGTTTCATTTGATTCTATTTTTTTTTTTAGAATTACTTTATTTAACTTTATTTATTTATTTTAATTTGACCAGAGAGGGACAGAGCACATGAGAGAGAGAGGAAAAGTGAGAAAGCAAGCCACCAGGTCTGGGACTCCAATCACGGTCAACCATGTCCAGGGCCCTTAACCGCCACACCACCTGTTGGCCCCTCAATTCTACTATTATATTGCAGGATTTCTCAGAACCTTTCATGGGCAAATGAGCATGGTCAAGCCATAAGAACAGATATCAGACGCAGTTTCCCAAATTATCTGATGAGAGGATTCTTCCCCAGTTCCTCCTATGGCAACTTCCAGAACTAAAGTGTTTGGTGAAACACTACTTAGGAAATTCTGCTATGGGTTCATTTTATTATTTCATTTTGAATCTAGCCAATTCCAAGCCCCCACATCCTTTAGAAAGAATAAAAGAAATCTGAAAGAAGCTTCCAACATATTTCCCTGGTGTTTAAGTTAAGGTAACACTGCTGCTATAACAGATAAACTTCCAAATCTCATTGGCTTTACATAAAATTCACTTCTTCTCCAGCAATAGGAAAATGCAAGTAAAATAGCCCTGGAAGGTTTGAAAAATCTTTCTGTACCCCTCTCCCAGGAGTCTGATTTGACTGTTCTGGAGTAAGGCCAGGCATTGGGAATGTTTTCTTAATCTCCCCTAGGATTCTAATGTGAAGCCAAGATTGGAATACACTGAGCCAAGCAATTATGAAGACCTCATTTGGCATCTTCCCATTTAGATCTCTGGGTTAGGCCCTAAGGAGACCATGCTGGGAACATTTTTAGATCATTATTAATATAATGCTGTTTAAGAAGTTCAGAGGAAAGGCCAACCCATAGTACAGTGGTTGAGGGAGCTGGATTTCACATGGCCAACCATGGTTTAAATTCCAGCCATGACAGCTTGAAAAATACACTGGATGCTTGTTCGCATGTGCCCCAAATCCTGACAGGAAGGAGAAATGAAGGAAAAGAGATTGTGGGATGACCATGCCCCATTGGGGGTGCATCTCTCTCTCTCTCTCTCTCTCTCTCTCTCTGTCAAATGCACATGCCCTCTGGTGATTAAAAAAAAAAATTGGGGGAAGCTGGTGGGGGAGAGACTTTGTAGAGAAAAAGGATTAGTTACCTGATTTTATCTGTTACTGCATGAGTCTCCCAGTTATTTCAGTGCCATGAATTATTCTCCACAGAGCTATTTTGTTGATAAATTCAGACTTTAACTTTCCTGGTGCTTGTCTGATACAAAATCCAATAGAACTTAGAACACCACCTACTATTTAAGCAGTCTTTACACATTAATTTTTTTAGCAGTAGAGGGTAGTGGTTAACAGTACTCTGGAGTCACTTAGTTTAAATACTGGGTTCACCACCCAGTGTGACCTTGGATAAATTGTTTGACCTCGGTGCCTCAGTTTCCTCATCTGTAAAATGAGAAGAATAATCCTAACTATTTCACCAAGCATTGTGGGGATTCAATCCATGGAAAGGTCTAGAATAGTAAAGGCACATAGTAAGCTTTAAATTTTCAATAGTGCTGGCTATTCTTATAAATTGTTTTTATTTTCTTCAAGTGCAGGTCAGTCTCTGGTCTAGGCTTTGACGGGTTCAGAAAAGAAGGCCACACCTTTGCTCTCAAGGAAGTCATAACTGGACATGGAAGAAAAACGAACAGAGGGATTGTGATAGATGTTACTGGGTTTTCATGGCATTGTGTGCAAAATTCTGAGAGGGTCTCCAGGCTGACGTATAGGGGCAGCCCAAGAAGGCTTCCTGGAAGAAGTGGCATTAGATTTAGGTCTGGAACTGTGAGATTAGATCTACAGGCACAGTCTCATGCTATTGGAGTGACATAGAAGAGAAAAAAGTGAATCAAAAGCCAAGCCACAAGCCCCCGGAAGAGATATTTCTTTGAGAGTTTGCCAACAGCACAGGGTGGCTTCACTCTACTCCTCTAAGACAGGGACTTGGCTTCTCTCTGTGCCTGGGATTGTACCTGCTTTGGAGACTCCCCCAAACACTGCCCAACAGCAAGCATGGGCCTCTCCTGTAGACAGACAGGCGGTGATAGTCCATCATGTGGCTGTGGAAATGCAGACAGGACTGTAGGACCAGCAGTGGGCAGGCCCAGAGGCGGGGTGAGCACAGCAGTGGGGAGGCAGGGACTGTTCTGGGAGGCACAAAAATTCCAGGTCATGGCTCTGCCTCAGCTCCTTCAGGATATCCTGTCATTCAACCAGGACATATATACAATTTAGGTGGCCAGTCCCACTAAGACCCCTGAATTTGCCACTTTTCCTATCTGGAGCAGGTCTTCTATATCTTCTTGTTCAAACCAGGAAAAGGAAAGGAAAGGGTTTAAAAGTAAACACTGAAATGAGAAGGAATTCACTGGGAGTTCGTCAAACTAAGTTAGAATAGCTAAGTCGTTCTGACAGGTGTCTGGCACAGAGAAAGAGCAAACATTTCCTCATCATGCTACAACATCTAATACTTTTTTTCCTTGGAATTGTTATACGAAATGTCTGCTCCCTGGCTGAAACCACTGGGCAGGTAAGGTGAGCCTTTCATACTTGATTTATCTGTGAATTTTCAAGATGTGTTTGAAAGCTTTTTGCTTTCCTATGTAGGCATGCATAATGGGTGCTATCTGGACTTCATAGAGTAAAGGACAAAGTCTGTGGAAAATAAGATACTAAGGGCGAGTCACCAACTTTCTGAAGGTTAGAACCAGCTGGTTCTATTCCTGTGCTAAACCACCATTGTGGGGATCTATGGGTTTAAAGCTAGCTTTCTTTTTTCCACTGCAGATTTTGTCATTCTGGGTTTTATTTATTTTAATTGTCTTTGAATCCATCTTTCTGACTGGAAAAAAAAAAAAAAAAAAAAAAAGCTATGGCTGTGGAGAAATGTTCTAGGGAATTCCAGACTGGATGATATCTGTCTCACTGAGAAACAAAAGTATCAGAAATATTCACACAATTCTTCAGGCCTTCATCCTTTCTGCCCTCCAGAGTTATAGTAAAAGCACCCAGCACAGTCTTGTGGGTAGCTCCCAAGAATATCAGCAAACAGGCCCCTCAGCAAGCTCACACAGTTGTCATCCCAGAGTGAGACCAAAGTATCAGTGAGAGTCAAACGGGGGTGATTCATTTAAGATGGATTTTACAATGTATGATTTCCACTCTGTTAAGGCTACACCTTCCGTATGATTCTGCATCTGTAACAGGCAAATTTTTATCAGCACTAACTTTACCCCAGTTGATGGTAATCTGATAAAGCTTTTCACAAAAATATGGGAAAACGACTTAATGGCTAGACATTTCAGTCCTGAAGTTCGATAGGAAAGAGTTTGAAAAGCAGCTTTTATTTGCCCAAAAGATATTTCTAAGGACCATTTTCGGCACTCCGTGGCTTACTGCTGTGTGACCCTGAACACGTTCTCTCTCCAACTTCAGTCTCACTCTGACAGTGCTCCACGTATGGTCCAAAGTACAACACCCCGACCACCATCATCCTCCTTGAGTCCTTACAGAAATCAGGCCTTGGTGCTGAAAGCTGAGTTCATTTTTCATAGGAGACAAGTTTACAAATACTGTCTGAGAGGCAGAATGTTTTATTGCATTAAAAAAAAGTAATTTGAAGGTCACAGGATTTCTGAAGAAGAGAATATTAAATTTGGCCTAGTAAGAAAGAAAAGATAAAGTGATGCCATCCCTACAGTTACCTAAACGGGAAGCCCTAATGTAAAGAACACCCTGTTTTTGTTTTTTTAAATGTAACTGTTAAAGAGGGATAATTTAAACTGTGTCTTAGTGCAGTTTTTATTGTTACTTCATAAAGAACATTGCTATGCTCTTTTGGTCTCTAATGATCACCAGAGGAAAGCTGTCAGTAAAAAAGACACCTTTCATTTTTCTGTACGCCACGTGGGTACAGGGAAGAGAAAGGGCTGATCAAGGGAACAGAGCTCCAGTAAATTACGGTTACTTTGGGCGAGTCACTGCACTCTCCCTCTCCAAGTTTTCTCCCCTTCAAATGAGCATGATGATGCCTGCCTCACTTATTTTTAGAGCAATCAAAAACACATCAGATAATGCCTTTGGCAGTATGCATAATCATAAATTTTCTGTAAATGCAAGGCTTCTTCTTGCGCAGGCTTTACACATTTCAGTGAACGTAGAAGTAGTGATGACACTTCCACCACACATAACCTAGGGCTGGGCCCGTAGGATGACCTGTGGGATAACCCAGAAGGAGGACCCATGGTTCTCTCCCTTAAGCTTTAAACAGAGAGAGAAGACGAAAAGTGGGCTCCACTGGGCCAGCTATAAGAGCCGAAGTTGAGAAAAGGAAGAGAGGAGTGTATTTAACACTCATCATTTAACACCATAGATGGTGGTAAATGCCTTGAAGGACATTTTTGGGTAGCCAGGGGGAGGGAAAGAACATTCCCGCCAGCAAAGGCAACAGGCAAAACACAGAGTTGGGATATGGAAGAGTCACAAGTACTAGCGTTCCCTCCCTGTGACCCTCCAGAGACTGTGCCAGTCCATTCGCACCTCGTACATCATTGAAAGGTCTCGCTGCCTTCAAGAGTAGCTATTAATATCTTCCCCTTGCAGATGATGGCAAAAGGGCAGGTGTTCATTAGAAACTGGACACCTAGCAAGATACAGAACTTGACTCCACATTTAAGTATACTGACCCCCAAGTTCAGTGTCTCTTCTTTGTGTAAATTTGCCTTTTTGTAAACTTAATCAAGATGAAGGAATTAAGAAAGGGAAAGCAATTTGTCTGAGAGAGTCAGCCCTAGCATCATGAGCAACAGGATCCTGAAAACAGGATTATCCAAAATGGGTCTGGATAATTCATTTTAGTCGTTCATGCTCTGCTGCCTTATGTTACTAAATAACTGTGTCTAGTGTGTCAGTCTAATCTCTCCCAAATCATTCATTCCACCAACAACAATATTCACTGAGCACTACTATGCCCAGACACTGTTCTAGGAGCTCAGGATACAGCAGTAGACAAAACAGTTGAAATATAACCTGAAGAGTACAGATATCTTTGGAATAGGAACTGCATCCTCCACAGCATTTAGCACTTGCTGGCCCCAGAACCAATATTCCTTTGGAATCAATGGTGCAAGAATATTCTTGATACTAGTGATCTATGCCCAACTGATCTCCAATACCTTGCTTGAACAATCGCCCATTTGAAAAGTGTGTTCTGCAATGTATTCCAGGTCCCTCATTTGTTTGGGTGAGTATGTGTAGTAATGCCACCTTACCTTGCCAGACTCCAGACTCTAAGTCAGGGATGGCAAGTTTGTAGTATAATCAATGCCCCTTCTTCACCCCAGCCATGGTAGACATTGCTTATTAATCCCACACTCTGTCCAGATAGGATTGAAAGTAGCAAGCCAGTCATTACCAACCAAAGCTATTGCCATTCCTGGCACTCCACTAAGATAAAGCCAATTGACCAAAGCAGTTCTTTTGCGAGTCTCTGGTAATTGGAAATGATGTCCTTATTTATGTTTGCACAGGCAAAAAGATGTGATCAGAAGTCTCTCCTAATAATTAGGACTGAGTGTCAGTCCTGCCCACTCAACTTTGGAGTCAAGTGTCCAGATGGTTACACCAAGATTACCAATGGCTCTGTTGGGGTTCGAGATTGCAGGTACTCATTATGAGAAAATTAATGTGATCAAGTGTTAGAACTCAAGGAATTGTGAATCCAAACTGAAATTTTCTATCACACGAAATGCATGATCTTAGTTTTGCTTTGAGATTACACTGAGCCCAAACTTGGGTATTTCACAATTTATAGACTTGAGTCTAAAGTGTATGTTATTCTTCATTCATAGTTTAACACAACATGTATGTGTATTGCACATAGACATTCTTTTTATCTTGCTTTTCTTTTTTCATTGTGATTATGCTTTTACATTTAATCACTATACATCTTTATGGTATATAAAATGAATTTTCCCAGGATGAATACATTGTATATTAGTTCTGTCAAAGATATTACCATAGGCATTATCATCAATAGACAATTTTCCATTGTTGTGTCTATTAAATGTTTTGTCCCCCCCATTCCTTCCCTCCCATCTCTCATTGCTCACCCACATCCCACACTACCTCTAGTATCCAAAGTTGCTCTTCATGCTTTTATAGTTCCAGTCTTTCCATTTCTACCATAGAGTGCAGACTTCTGGCATACATTGAGGACATACAATGCCTCTCTTTCATAGTCTGGCTTGCTTCACTTAATATTAATCTTCCATATTTGCCCACTTTCTGTCAAAGCCAGGGTCTCATTGTTTTTTATGGCTGAATAGTATCATCCTTCTTTATTTTGAAAATTGAGGTTTCTTTCCATTTGGAAAGGGTTCTAGTCCAAACATGTTGGGTCTCAAAGCCATCTTACTAATTAACTATGAATCCAGAAACTATTTAGAATCCAAAGGAGGGGGGCAAATGAGTTACAGATGGTTGCATTTTATGTGGAGGTTGCATTCTCAAAGATCTCTTATGAGTCAACAATCTCATAATTCAAGGCTAATTCTGGGAAAGGATGACAAGTAGATCTGCTCATCAGCTGAGCGTAGCCGTACACAAGTACTGCAAATAGTTTTTTGTTTACTCGGTCTACTATTAATAGTTTAGAAATTAGACAGTAGTCATTGAATTCATGTAATTCAAGAATAATTTTTTTTATTTTGGATAAAATAAAATCTTAACGCTGTTATATCACATTATTTTAAATTTGCATTTGCTTGGGAACCAGCAGTTAGCGTAATGGCTATGTCACTGGACTCCCACGTAGTCGACCGCAGTTCGCGTCCCGGACCCGGTGGCTTAAAACTCACGCCGGGCTCATGTGTGTGCGTGCCCAAGATCCCAAGAGGAGAATGGAGGAGAAGGGATTGCGGCGTGACCATCCCCCCTGGGGGGTGATTTCTCGCTTTCTGTCTCTATGTATCTCTCTGTCTGTCTGTCTGGCGAGCACACGCACCCTATAGCGAAAACCTCTCAAAAAAATTTTTTTGCATTTGCTTAATATGACTGCACTATATTCTAAAAACAAAATCATCGTGTTTAATAGATATTTCCCAACATTAACTGACCTAGAATTAGCAAGCAAGTTGAACACTCAATTACCTAAGTGAGCTCATATTTGCAACCAGTTTTGAGGTTAAAATTATATGGCTTCCTACTGAGACCGCTTTTACGGTGTCTGATTTTTATTTATTTTTTTTTGGCATACTGGAGGTGGGCATTTAGTTATGTACTCCCCACCCCCAACACACGCATGTACACACAACACACACACACACACACACACACACGAATAATAGGGTTGGTTTTTTTTTTTTTGCATCTGTGCTTTCTGTTTTAGAATTGAATATTTTGACCTATCATTCATTTATGCTAGAACAAACTAAAAATTAATTCTTTTTCTTTTTTATGCTTTTGGGACTTTTTAAAACCACATTGAGATCTAAGTGACATACAAAAACATGTACATATTTGTTTAATGTATAAAATTTGATGAGTTTGGAGATAAGTATACATCTGTTGAAACATCACCACAATCCATCATCCATTGTTTCCAAAAGTTTCCTCCCACCTTCTTTATTTACTTATGAGAGGACTTCAAAAATTTTAGAGGGTAGGAAATGGAATTGAAGTATGAGTTTATTTTTGTGCAAAAATTTTTTAAATCCCTTACTAGTTTTTTCATAATATATATTTTCCATGAACTTTTGAAGACCTCTCAAATTTATGAGTAAGGCAGATTCTTAACCTAAGCTCTACAATCTTAGCAAATTCCAAGGCCTATATTATATTATTGTCAAGTATTGGTACGAGGTTATATAGTATTACTTCTAGATCTTATCCATGTTTCATAACTGAAATTTTGTGACCTTTGACCAATACCAAATAGGGTGCCATTTTAGTATTCTCTCAACCCCTAGAAACCACCATCCTATTCTCTATGAACATGACTATTTTAAATTCTTCATGTAAATGAGATTATGTAATACCTGTCCTGTGTCTGGCTTCATTTATTATAATGTTCCCTGGGTTAATCCATGTCATTACAAATCGGAGGATTTCCTTAGTTTTTTTAAAAGCTGAATAATATTCCATCCTAAGTATTTGCCACCATTATTTGCCATTTATTCATTTATCCACCAACGAATGTTTACATTGGTTTCATATCTTGGCTATTGTGATCAATGCTACAATGAATATGGAAATCCAGACATCACTTACAGATCCTACATTCAATTCCTTTGGACAAATATACCCAGGAATAGGATTCCTAGATCATTGTTCTATTTTTTATTTTTTTAAAGAACCTTTATACTAATTTCCATAGTATTAGTGACTATAGAAATTTACATTCTCACAAACAGTATACAAGGATTTCCTTTTCTCTACATCCTCACCAATCCTCATATATATGTGTGTGTGTGTGTGTGTGTGTGGCAATCTCTTCTCCTTCATTCTCCTCTCAGGATCTTGGGTGTGCATGCACATGCACCCAACATGAGTCTGGGACTTGAACCACAGTTGGTTGACTTTTTGAAGTCCTTTCATAAGTAAGTAAAGAAGGTGGGAGGAAACTTTTGGAAACAATGGATCATGGATTGTGGTGATGTTTCAACAGATGCATACTTATCTCCAAACTCATCAAATTTTATACATTCAATAAATATGTACAGGTTTTTGTATGTCACTTAGATCTCAGTGTGGTTTTAAAAAGTCCCAAAAGCATAAAAAAGAAAAAGAACTAATCTCAAATGTGTTCCATTACACTGTTTGCTAGTCCCTCACATATTTTTTTAAATAACAGTCATCCTAACAAGTGTGAGGTCATATCTCACTGTGGTTTACAATTACATTTCCCTGATTATCAGTGAGCTTTTCATATACTTGCTGGCTATTTGTATGTCTTCCAAGATTGATTTTTATAAGGGCATTCCATTCTGCCCTGGGGTTCTCTTTCTGCCTACCTTCATGAAAACACACCTGCCAATATTCTCAACCTTTCAAGGAAAGGTCAATTCTAAACACTTAACAGACACAAGAATGTAAAGTTCTCTATTAAAATGATGCATATGGTAATATCATTGATTTGATGATCATGTACTGCATGCATACTTTGAAAAACCATATTGTGCACTGTAGGTATGTGCAATGATTGAATGTAAATAAGAAATTATCATTTGTTTAATGGGGGGAAAAAAAAAACATGGAGAAATGTCCATAGAGCAGGGGGAAAAAAAGTTAATTCTATCCCCAATTTCCAATTTGATCATCCATGAAGCACATGGCTCTGCCAATCAGTTATATCTCAGGAACTAGTTTGAGTATAAACAAGTTTGAGAATTCTATTATAAATCTTGAACTCCCTATCACACTATTGTTAACAACCCAGCTGAAAGAAATTATATTTACAAAAGATCGTCATTAGATATGCTGAAGCCTAATCCTGGAATAGGCAGTACCTGCAGAGATCCCTGTAAGTAGACAATGGTATTTAGCCTCCACAAAATTGTTATTACAGAAATGACCCTCAGCAGGATGGGAAACTATTCTGGGGAACTCGTCAGAAATATCTCCTGTAAGATATTATGGCAGATGTTGCTCACTGCAGGACTCCACCTCTACCACAGAAATTTCTGCATCTATTGCACCTGCAATAAAATATGCCAATCCTGAGCCATAAGTTTGTGTCGAACTCATGGAAACTATACATTACATAATTCGTGATCTTTCCCTTCTTGCATTGTCTGCTAGGATATTCAGTGACTAGTGTAAGGCCTATGTGACTAGCATGTGTCCAGGACCTAACATCATTTATTTCATCTGTTGATTTCTTTTTTTAAAAGAATAATTTTATTTAACTTTATTTATTTACTTATTTTTTAAGAATTATTTTATTTATTTATTTTTTTTTTCACTTAAGTTTTGCCAGAGGAAGACAGAGAGAGAGGAAGAGTGAGAAAGCAAGCTGCCAGGTCCAGAACTTGAACCATAGTCAGCAGTGGGAATTCCAGTGCCCCAACCACCACGCCACCTGCTGGCCCCTCATCTATTAATTTCTGGTGTTAGTGTAGATATTTTCCCCAATGTTCATGATTCCCTGACTTTTTCATCCATTTCTTACAATCAAAAATAATAATGATTGGGAACCAGCAGTTAGCGTAATGGCTATGTCACTGGACTTCCACGTAGTCGACTGCGGTTCGCGTCCTGGACCCGGTGGCTTAAAACTCATGCCGGGCACGTGTGCGTATGTGCCCAAGATCCCGAGAGGAGAATGGAGAAGGGATTGCGGCGTGACCATCCTCCCTGGGGGGTGATTTCTCACTTTCTGTCTCTATGTCTCTCTCTGTCTGTCTGGCGAGCGCACGCGCCCTATAGCGAAAACCTCTCCAAAAAAAAAATAATAATAATAATGATTAAGTTTTATTTTACCTAAAATCAAAGGTGTTCAATCTATATTTTTTAACTATATGCAAGTATAAAGACCTAACTAAAATCTAGGACAATCCTTCAACTAGAATTAACTGTGTGGCTCTGATCAAGAATTGATGTCGTCTCTTTTCCCTCCAAGGTACACCCTTGAGATCAGAACATACTCTCTGTCTGTCCCTGGATGCCGCCATATTTGTAGGAAGGATTATGTCCAACCTCAGTGTTGCCCGGGCCACTGGGGCCCAGACTGCATGGGTAAGTGGCACAATGCTTGGACTTTGAAACTTGTGACTTGATATCCTATTTTTATAAAAAGTTGAGGCAAAGGAAGTTCATTAACAGGAGAATGCGAGCATCTTTTTCCAAAAATTTCCATTTCTCTCTATATATAGAAAATTGTTCTTGCCCCATCACCCATTATAGAGAAATCTACTTTCTTACAATGGAATTCTCTTTTTTAAGAGAGTTATATTATAAGTCTTTTATAAGTATAAAGACCTGAATAAAAATCTAGAACAATTCTATCACTAGAGTTAATTGTATTCTTCTATAAGAAAGACAATTAAAAGGATATCCATTTTGTTTAAAAAAAGTAATTGACCAAAAAGAGAGAAGTAAGAATACTTAGTGATAGACACCAAATACAATTTTAATAAAGAAACCTTATTATAACATATTAAAGACTGTAGTTAATGTTTCAGAACCAAAATAATCATTAAATATCCTAAAAATGTAAGTCTTAAGATGAAATATAAAGCTTTATAATATTGGTCTTCAAATCCTTAAAGCAAAAGAACTATGTAAAGTTAGCTGTGTAAAGCTGTGTGAGGATATGGACATACATCAAAAATTCATTCTGATTAAGTGCCACTGTAAGAAAAACTATGAGCCAAGTCTGCATCAATGATATAATTAGACTTCTGTAATCAAATATAGCATTTGCTGGCTAATTTTTTTTTCCCATGAACACATGTGGTTGCCGGAGAAAGAGAGAGAGGGAAAGTGAGAAATCACTCACCGGGGGAGATGGTCATCCTGCAATCCCTTCTCCTCCATTCTCCTTTCAGGATTTGGGGCACATACTCACATCTGGCATGAATTTCAAGCTGCCAGGTTCAGGACTCAAACTACTGTCAGCCATGTGGGAATCCACACTTTAACCACCATGCTACCTGCTAGTCCCTAAAATTAATTATTTTCTTTTAATTGTCAGAGGGTGCATGCTCTTGCCAGAGAGAGACAGAAAAAGAGAAAGACGGGAAAAGCACATCTCAGTGGGGCATGGTAACTCTGTAATCTCTTCTCTTTTGGTTATTCACTCTGCTGGGATTCTGGACACAAAAGTCAAGTCTAGTCTATTGTCAAGCCACAGGGCTAGAATTTACACCGTCATTCGCCTTGTGGGTAATTTCTCTCTCTGTCTGGTTCCTTAACTACTAGGTTACAAGTTCGACCCTGAAATTAGATTTTGTTCTTAATTCTAGATGTTAACACTCAAACAGTGAACGATATTCATATTATGTGAAATTCCTTTTATTCTCTTTTGGAAGTAATTTCCATTCTTGAATTTACCATTTGTCCCCCACATTCTAAGATGTCGTGAAACTATCTCCTTAGCTATTTAGCTTCTAAATAGATCACCCATTATCGTATGTATAATGTTCTGCCCTATTTTGTCTTGTTTTTTAATGAATAATTAAATGAGTAGCTTTTTTACTCCGCATTGCTGACATTAGACACTAGAGAAGTATTCCACCTATATTATTATCCAATTTGATTCTTTAAACAAATCTTTGAGGTAAATACTTTTATCTCCATTTTGCCTATGAACAATCAGAGATTTGAAAATTCTCTCTTGCCAGTTTTCTGTAGACTGGTAAGTAATAAATCAAATTCAAGTTTAGGCTACCTGGCACCAAAGCCTCTTCATACTCTGTCCTGCTGCTTGGACCAGAGCTTGTCAAAAAGAAAAAAAAAAAAAAAAAGCCAGGCAATGGTGCAGCAATAGCCCAACTGGAACCACATGAGAGTGGCATAGGTTTGCGTCCTGGGACTTTCTTGTGCACACCAGGTATGCATGTACCATGATCCAGGTTGGCTCAAACTAGGAGTGGTTAAGGGTATGAAGACCCTGTTAGAGGTTCCTGTCTCTCTGTCTCTCTGTTCCTTTCTCTGTGTCTTCTCTCATGGAAGAAGTAGATGGATAAATTTTAGAAAGATCCTCAAAATACATATCTAATTTCTCTCTCAAATAGTAGATCCTCTCAGCCTTCTCAGTCAATGTCTGTAGTAATGCCTATTATTAAGGTCGCTGCTCTGGCAATATCAAGGTCTGGGATTTAGATATCCTGTCCCTTCTCTGGGCCGTGGCCCGGCTTTGCATCAGCTTCATCCTAGCATGTAAACACTGTGCATTTCTAAGCACACAGATGCTGTATTCTTCAAAGCAATTCATACAAACTTCCAGATGTCAAGCATGCTTTTAGTATCAAACGCGGTCACGGTCATTTCCAGTTTTATAGACATCCTGACACAACAGAAATCACTTAGATTTGCATTTTTATTCCTCACATTAAAAACTAATGGGGTGCTAAGATACTAATTAGACACACTGTAGACAAGAAATGGCTTTTTCTGAGGTGCAGTATGAAAGTCATCGTGTCCAACATATTGAATGACAGACCACAGCTGGGAAACAAAAACACTGGACCCACCACCACAAGTTTTAATTTGAACCTAGTCCCATCATCTTGTTTGGGCAAGTGACTTCCTGTTTATTCCTCAGTTTCTTCATCCATCAAATGAGAGTTAAAAAGTCCTAGCAGGTGATGTGGTAGTTAAAGAGCTGGACTCCCACGTGGCCTACCATGGTTCAAGCCCTGGACCTAGAGGCTTGAAAATCACACCAAGCACACGTGCATGCATCCCCCAAATCTTAAGAGGAGAATGGAGGATAAGGGATGGCCATCCCCCCAGTGAGTAATTTCTCTCTCTGTCTGTCTTGCTCTGTCACTCTCCTCTCCAGTGAGCACACGTGCCCAATGTCAAAAAAAAATTTTTTTTCATTTAAACAAAAAACACTACAAAACAGTAATAGAGATTTTCAGACATTCATCTAGGTAAAAGCACTTGTAAAGTGTATGACACAGAGAAAGTACTTTATAAATGTCTAATGAATCAATGAATGAGTGAGTCAAGTTAAAATAGGCCTCCACTATGACAGACAAAATGACATTCTCCGAGCCCCTTTTCTAACGGTGAGTAACTTGTAACACATGAGCAAGAAAAAAATGCAAAATCTTTAGTAGGTTTCACTTCACCACATTATGCAATGTGTGGGCCAAGGTGGCAAGTTTCACATCTCCAAGAACCCAAGTGTGAAAGAATTCTTTCAGTTTTCAGGTATTTTCTTCAGAGAGGTCTCAAGGCCAGAGAAGCAAAACACATGAAAACTGAGACCTGGACATTATTTCTGTTGTCTTTTCATGGGGGGGTGGGGTGGGGGTTGGTGGGAGACAACAAAAGGAAATTTCCCTTTATCTTAATCTTCCAAACACACTAAATGTCTCGAAAGGCTTCCTTCCTTTGGTTCAGGAAAAAGATAAGTCCTCTACGCGGCTGCCTATATCACCTCTCACATTTTGTGATGATGACAAGCAAGATCTCGACTGTAAAAAAAAAAAAAAAAAAAAAAAAAGCCAGGCAATGGTGCAGCAATAGCCCAACTGGAACCACATGAGAGTGGCATAGGTTTGCGTCCTGGGACTTTCTTGTGCACACCAGGTATGCATGTACCATGATCCAGGTTGGCTCAAACTAGGAGTGGTTAAGGGTATGAAGACCCTGTTAGAGGTTCCTGTCTCTCTGTCTCTCTGTTCCTTTCTCTGTGTCTTCTCTCATGGAAGAAGTAGATGGATAAATTTTAGAAAGATCCTCAAAATACATATCTAATTTCTCTCTCAAATAGTAGATCCTCTCAGCCTTCTCAGTCAATGTCTGTAGTAATGCCTATTATTAAGGTCGCTGCTCTGGCAATATCAAGGTCTGGGATTTAGATATCCTGTCCCTTCTCTGGGCCGTGGCCCGGCTTTGCATCAGCTTCATCCTAGCATGTAAACACTGTGCATTTCTAAGCACACAGATGCTGTATTCTTCAAAGCAATTCATACAAACTTCCAGATGTCAAGCATGCTTTTAGTATCAAACGCGGTCACGGTCATTTCCAGTTTTATAGACATCCTGACACAACAGAAATCACTTAGATTTGCATTTTTATTCCTCACATTAAAAACTAATGGGGTGCTAAGATACTAATTAGACACACTGTAGACAAGAAATGGCTTTTTCTGAGGTGCAGTATGAAAGTCATCGTGTCCAACATATTGAATGACAGACCACAGCTGGGAAACAAAAACACTGGACCCACCACCACAAGTTTTAATTTGAACCTAGTCCCATCATCTTGTTTGGGCAAGTGACTTCCTGTTTATTCCTCAGTTTCTTCATCCATCAAATGAGAGTTAAAAAGTCCTAGCAGGTGATGTGGTAGTTAAAGAGCTGGACTCCCACGTGGCCTACCATGGTTCAAGCCCTGGACCTAGAGGCTTGAAAATCACACCAAGCACACGTGCATGCATCCCCCAAATCTTAAGAGGAGAATGGAGGATAAGGGATGGCCATCCCCCCAGTGAGTAATTTCTCTCTCTGTCTGTCTTGCTCTGTCACTCTCCTCTCCAGTGAGCACACGTGCCCAATGTCAAAAAAAAATTTTTTTTCATTTAAACAAAAAACACTACAAAACAGTAATAGAGATTTTCAGACATTCATCTAGGTAAAAGCACTTGTAAAGTGTATGACACAGAGAAAGTACTTTATAAATGTCTAATGAATCAATGAATGAGTGAGTCAAGTTAAAATAGGCCTCCACTATGACAGACAAAATGACATTCTCCGAGCCCCTTTTCTAACGGTGAGTAACTTGTAACACATGAGCAAGAAAAAAATGCAAAATCTTTAGTAGGTTTCACTTCACCACATTATGCAATGTGTGGGCCAAGGTGGCAAGTTTCACATCTCCAAGAACCCAAGTGTGAAAGAATTCTTTCAGTTTTCAGGTATTTTCTTCAGAGAGGTCTCAAGGCCAGAGAAGCAAAACACATGAAAACTGAGACCTGGACATTATTTCTGTTGTCTTTTCATGGGGGGGTGGGGTGGGGGTTGGTGGGAGACAACAAAAGGAAATTTCCCTTTATCTTAATCTTCCAAACACACTAAATGTCTCGAAAGGCTTCCTTCCTTTGGTTCAGGAAAAAGATAAGTCCTCTACGCGGCTGCCTATATCACCTCTCACATTTTGTGATGATGACAAGCAAGATCTCGACTATCACTTTACATTTCCGTGAGGATGAGGCCATTTTGGAGCTGCGGATGTGTGGCCATCCTTCTTTCTGAGGAAGCACATTCCCAAGCTCTACATGGCCTTGTTTCCGAGGCAAATCGGGTATCCACTTCCTTAATGCATTACCAAATGCATTCATACTCAAACCTCTGGGTTATCTTGACAATTTTTTAATAGTATCTTACTCAAATTATGAAATAACTCTATGATCAATACGGAAAGCCTGGAAAATGCAGAAAATTACAATGAAAA
Organism: Tupaia belangeri chinensis; assembly: GCF_000334495.1. Classification (NCBI taxonomy): domain Eukaryota; kingdom Metazoa; phylum Chordata; class Mammalia; order Scandentia; family Tupaiidae; genus Tupaia; species Tupaia belangeri. Next base: position 6,748,391 of record NW_006159512.1, read on the forward strand.
ACAGTTATCCATCATCTTCCAATACTAAGAATAGTGCATAAATTCTCACTTGGGAAGAAAAAAAAAATCCTGACATAAAGAAGGTGTTTCTACCTGAATTTAACCTGCTTCTCCTTAATTAAAACTTGGACTCCTTTATCAAATGCACATATGGAAGTCTTCTCTCATTAGTACAAAAACTTATTTTTAACTTTTAAATTTAATCACGTTTTAAACAGCCAACATTCTATTTGCGATGAATATTTTTAATTTGAACATCCTAGTTCTTTTTATTTCACCATGAACTTGTTTTTTTTTTTTTTTTTTTTTGGAGAGGTTTTTCACTACAGGGCGCGTGCGCTCACCAGACAGACAGAGAGAGACATAGAGACAGAAAGCGAGAAATCACCTCCCAGGGGGGATGGTCACGCTGCAATCCCTTCTCCTCCATTCTCCTCTCGGGATCTTGGGCATGCACGCACACGCGCCCGGCGTGAGTTTTAAGCCACCGGATCCAGGACGTGAACCGTGGTCAACTACGTGGGAGTCCAGCGACATAGCCATTACGCTAACTGCTGGTTCCCTTCACCATGAGCTTTTAACGGATTTGTATAACAGTTCAAAGTAAGAGAAAACTGAAGTGTTTGGGGATTATATCAAAACTCAACTGTAGCCAAAACAATCTGATTAAAGAGGAATGATCTTGACTTTTCCTTTCTAGGTCAATCTCATTAAATTACCCACAAGTTACCTTTTGTACTATGCTATTTGCATTTCCAGACCTTTTGATATCCCCATTGACTATCCCATACCACCTGCCATACAGGTTGCAAATAATTAATTATATGTATTTGAAAGTGTGTTTTAAGGCACAGCCTTTTTTGCTTTGAGTGGCAATGCTGAGCTCACATGAAGAACATATCTCAGTTCAGTTTCCATGGAAAACAATTCCAGCCAGAGTTCTAAAGGGAATGGAAGGACCTCTTTTCTGTCTAATACCTTGCACCAAGCTTTTAAACAAAGGCAGTGACATGGACTAGGCACCTCCAGAGTTTTGTAGGAGATAAAGTTATAGGGAGGTCCTTGACCTCTTACTGAGCAGGAAGTTTATTATCTTCCTTTAAATAAATAGACAACTTATACTTTGCTGACAGCTCATACTGGTTATGATGGTTTCCTGCGTGAGGAAAGTCACAACGCAAGAGACCACCAGAATAGCAATGATCGAAAGGAAATGTGATAATGACCTAGAATAGTCTTATCTGCTGCTTGAGCCTCATAATGCATCAGAAATGTGCTCTTGTAGCAAATTCTGTAATGTCTTTTAAGCATAGTTGCTGAGAAGTCAGTTTTCCCACCTATTTTCTTAACAGGGGCCAAAGATTATAGAAAATTATTTGAGAAGCAGAAAAGATATTTATACTTTGCCTTAAAGTTTTATTTAAAAACCAAACAAGTAATTTCTCATAGATTATTAAAATATTCTATTAGACCATAAAATAGTTTACACACATACACACGCCCATACTCATACACCTGCTACCTTTGTTATCCCCCAAAGTTTTTTCTGGAGTTGGTCAACTCATAAAAATACTATGCCCCCTACGTGTTGCACATAATTACATAGATAATAAGCCCTGTCTGCAAGCTGACAAATGAATGAGGGAAACTGATTTAAAAGAAAGCAGGCAAGGAAAAACACTTGTACCTACAAGCTCAGGTAAGAATACTGAGCCTTTGAGGAGTTTTTCAACTTTCCCAGAGAAAGCTAGCTAGTAAGAGTAGGGTCAGACTAGAAAACAAGAGCTAGCTCACTGCAGAGTCCCAGCTCTAACTCAATACTCTCACTTGCTTCATCAAATACCTGTCTGATGCCTTCATCAATACCTTTGGCTGATGCCTTCAGCCAAAGCAAAGTCCTGCCCTTTAGGAATGTGGAAAAGATATTTTAGTCAGCTCAGGCTCTACAGTGAAATACCATAGACTAAGTAGCTTAAACAGCAGACTTTAGATTTTAATAGTTCTGGAGGCTATAAAGTCCAAGACACTGGCAAGATCCGTTCCCAGTGAAAGTTATCTTCCTGGTTTGCACATGGTCACTTTTTCTCCATGTCCTTTCATGGACAGATGGAGACAGAAAGAGAGAATACATTCTGGTCTCTTATCCTCTTCTTATAAGGACACTAATCCCATCATGAAGGCCCCACCCTCATGGCTTCATCTAAACCTAATCACATCCCAAAGGTCCCATCTCCAACTACCATCTCATCCGGTGTAGGGCTTCAAAATATGCATCAGGGGAAACACGAACACTCAGGCCAAAATGGAAGTTCTTATCGTGGTTTTTAGCCTTCTGAGTCAAAGGCTAATGGGGGAAAGAGCCAGGCCAGGATAAAGTAGCTGTGGTTGAGAAAAAAACCTCACATCCTCTGCTGAATATTTACTGCTCTACATTTTGAGTGCTGAGTTGACATGGATTTAATGACAATTTAGGTGAATTCTATTTAAATAAAAAATCTAAACTTTCAAGTCCCAAGGTGAAACCACACGATCACTGTAATGTGTGTGTGTGTGTGAAGGAGACAAGATCTCTCTGATGTAAGTTAGCAAGGCACGTGCCTTCCACAAAACTGCAGAAGGGGTGGAATCCTAGACAGTAATAAAGAAGGCACGTCTTTACTGTGCACGGTCCTCCCCTGGAGTTAAGTCCTGTTTTGGGGAATTAACTTCTGATGAGGAAACAGGCATGGGGTGGTTAGATGACTTGCCAGACTGGAATTATAATGTAACACTCAGGAACATCCCTAGAGACAGCAATTTCTGACCAGCAGATGCCTTCCTTAGCACAACTGTACATAAACATCAGCTGGACTGTGATGATGGTAGGCTGCTGACTTCAAAGAGGTGCATTGGGGTACCTCTTCAGAAATAAGCATTAATGGGTCAACTCAATGGCACAGCAGTAATGTATTTATTGTCATATATTTTACTTATAGGTGTGTGTTACAGACCCCATAATATATTGCTATCAGTTTTGCCTTAAAAATGTTGTGACAATGCTCAAGGAATGAATGTAAATTAATTAATTAATTTAAAATGTTTCAGAAGAAAATTACAGTGCACTTGTAACTAGATTCTAACTTTGTCCATCGTTTTAGTTTAAGGTATTTTGTGAATCAATAAAATGTGGGGGAAAAAAAGTAATAACAATTATTATTAAATTAAAGTAAATTTTAAAAGGATTCACCAATAAATAAATAAATAAATAAGCCATCCTGTAAATTATTTGAAATATTGGGGAAAAATATTTTACATTGAACCACTTAATGACCATGCTTAGCTTCTTTGTTTTCTGATGTGGTGCCAGATTTATATCTGATATCGTTTTTTTTCCTCTGACCAATTTCCTTTAACATTTTATATTGCACTTTAGCTAGTCATGATTTCTTTCAGCTTTTTTGGGGGGGAGGGGCAGAGGTTTTTGCTATAGGGCGCGTGCACTCACCAGACAGAGAGGGACAGAGAGACAGAAAGCGAGAAATCACCCCCCAGAGGGGATGGTCACGCCGCAATCCCTTCTCCTCCATTCTCCTCTCAGGATCTTGGGCATGCACGCACACGCACCTGGTGTGAGTTTAAACCACCAGGTCCGGGACACGAACTACGGTCGACTACATGGGAGTCCAGCGACATAGCCATTACGCTAATGGCTGGTCCCTCTTTCAGCTTTTCTATGCCTGAAAAGTTCTTTAACTTTCCTTTGTTTTTGAAAGATGTCACTAGATATAGAATTGTAGGTTGTCATATTTTTGTTTTGGTACTTAAACAGATTGTTTCACCATCTTCTGGCTTGTATTATTTCTAATAAGAGATTTGTTGTCACTGTTATCTTTGTCCCTCTCTCTATAATGTCTTTTCTCTTTAACTTCTTTTAATATATTTTAGTTATCACTGGTTTTAAGTAATTTTATTATGATATGTAGCTTTCTTCATGTTGCTTTTGCTAGGGTCCTTTGAGTTCTTGCATCTGAGGGTTTATACTTTTTATCAAATTTGGAAAATTTTGGCCATAATTTTTTTAAATACACTTCTTTCTCTTTTCCCCTTCCAAAATCTCCAATTCCATAAATATGAAGGTCCCCTAGGTTGTACCAGAACTCACTGTCTAATGGAAGAAATAAATAAAAAATACACTTTAAAAAAAAAAAGTAGAACAACAGCAAGTATAAAAAGAAAAAAATTTTTTTCCATCCTTATTGTAGTAGTATTTATATGTCTGTCAGTTTTCCATTATTTTGAATTCTCTATTTGATTTTGAGCATTTCAGCATCTGGCTTGCTAGCTAAATTTCCCTCTGCCCCAACATGAAGCACAGTAGGTGTTCTCTGAATATTTATTGAATGGCTGTGAACTCCTAGGCTAAATGTCATTAAAAGCTCTAATTCAGGTCCAGTACAGTCCAGAAGTATAAAATTAAGGCTTGTTTGAAACCACCTTCTGAGCAAACTCTAAATTCCTTTTCATATTATAGTTAGAACTTCATGAATTGGCCCCAGCCATCCTATTATACCTGATTAACCCCCACCACTCCCACAGTCTAGCTCCCAAGGTCCAATGCCACCAACCTCTGTCATTCTGAGAACCAACCAGGCCCCATTACAAATCCAAGACTTACATTTGATATTTCCTCTTATTGAAATGCCCTTTCCTCTTAAACGTGGCAAACTCTTACTGCATCTTCAGAACACCAGCTTAAATGACTCTTCCTCATGGACACCTCTCAGACTCCCGAAGGCAGCATCACTGGCCTCCTTCTCTGGACTCCCTCAGTACCCTGCCTCAGACTGATTAAGAGGTCTGACTTTAGATTCATGCTAAGGACTGAGCTAAATGTCCCACTTTAGCCCTTACAACCTGTAAGAACTTGGGCAAGTTATGTGACCTCTCTGAACTTCAGTTTCATCTGCTAACTAGCACCAATAGCAATTACCCCTGAGGGTTACAATGAGAATAGTTTAATTAGATTATTGTAGTTCTTGCTCTAGAAATGGTAGACATGGCCCAGCTGCTGAGGCAAAATGGTAACACAGTACCCTGCAGGGCTGGAAGCCACATGGTCAGCAGCAGGTTTGGATCCCTGGATTGATCTGAAGCCATGCCAAATATGCATGCACGCGTCCAAGATCCTGAAGCCTGGAGATCTGAAGAAAGGGGATACAGGATGCAATCTCCCCACCCCCCATGCATGTACATATCCTCTCTGTCATTTAAAAATAAAAAAGAAAAAGAAAGAATGGTTGACCGAGTAATGCCTTGTATTAACAGCACCTGTGCACATCGAGATTCACCTATTTTCACTTCTGCCTCCCCTATGACACCTTGGATGATACCAACGGGATATTCAATTATTTTTTTATCCCTGGAAACTGGTGCACTAACTGCTCGCAGTGGGTGCCTAATGATTTTTGCACAGTGCTGTGTGCCATTGTGAATGAATGAAACCAAGCTGTCTGTCTCTAGAGTGCCCAGGAGGAGCGGGATCCCCCTGCAGTGGCAGGGGCAGTTGTGCTGAAGGCATGGAAGGAAATGGAAGCTGCTCCTGCCAAGTAAGTTCAGAAATGGGTTCTCCCTCTCCCTGGGTCTGTTCTGTACTTCCTCGCTGTTGAGTGTCCCTAAACACACATATTAGTAGTATCTCTAAGAGGCAGCAGTGTTCATAAAGAGAGCGTGCAATCTGCAACATAATGGCCTCATTGAGGCTGAGGACCTTTCAAGGAGACAATTAACAGCCTAGCCCTAAGCATACCCATCTGCACATTGAGTTTAAATAATACTTAGGTAATAGCATTGGTTGAAAAAGGAAAATGAGGTCACATATGGGGAAATACTTTGTGAAACTGTATATGTACCCACTATAACACAAAAACAACAAAGAATAAAGGAAGAAACAGAAGTAGGGAGCTCCAGGAAAGTCACAGAGTGAAGTTACATTTGAGAAACACTGACCAAACTACCAACGAAAAATCCAGGGGCTTCTTCAGTAACATGGGTCACCTTGGGTCTAATGTCAGCCACTTGGGGTGTTTTGCAGGAAGGGTTTGGTGGAACAGCCTGTGAGACCTGTGCTGATGACAACTTATTTGGGCCCAACTGCTCAGCAGGTATGTCTTGCTTTTGTGTTATCCATGCACACAGTCCCTAGAGGATCTGTTCCTCGAAGGAAAAACACGGAACAGTTATATATAGCCAAGTATACATAGGAAGAACAGAAAGAACAGAAAGCTGATAAAAGGCAATCATTGAAAAGAAACAGCATTTTCCGAGGCTGGCAACACTTACAGCAAGATGCCCGCCAGTACTGCTCTCTAGCATTCTTGGGGGCACACGATTTTCTTTCCCCAGGTTTTGAGATCTCACAACTGTCTGCTCCTTACCTGAACAGCTTCTCCCTAAGGTCTTTCTGCAACATGGTCTCACCATAGGTTCAGGAGCTTCTAATTCTACCGTAGGTCCCACTGATTCTAATTTCCCCCTTACTTTTGGGAATTCTTAGCTAAATGTCTGAGGTGGTCAGTGATCATTGGCTTCACATCAAACAAAGAAGCCTGCGACTGCCAGTCTACACTCTTATTTTTGGCTGCTCCCAGAAGTAGAGCTGAGACAAGGATTTGAGTGTAAGTTATTTACTTGGAAGGTGAGCCCAGGGAACACTACGGGTGTAAGAAAGTGACACGGGGGAGATAAAGGGTGTATTGGTAAGTGAGGTACCACCATGGAGGACTGGAGTCTAATCCTCTGGGAAGCTCTGGGAGTCAGCGTAGAGCACACATCTCAGATTATCTCACCGGAGGGAAGAAAGAGCCATAATGTGGTAGCCAGAATCATGGCTCCTGGCAACATGCAAACATTCTAGTCCCCAGGGTCTGGAATATGTTACCATAGGTGGAAAGGGGAATTAAAGTAGAAGATAAAATTAAGGTCGCTAATCAGCTGACCTTAAAACAAAAGATTGTCCTGTATTATCTGGATGCACCCAAAGTAATCACAAGAGTGCTTAAAGGTGGGAAAGGGAGGCAGAAGTCAGTGTTGGAGTGATGAGATTTGAGGAAGACTCAACCAGGCTTCACTGGCTTTGGGGATGGGTGGGGCCCACAGGCCAATGAATGTGAGCAGCCTCTAAAGCTAGAAAGACAAGTAAACCCGAATTTTCCTTAAAGCCTCCAAAAAGAAGCACAACCCTGCTGTTTTAGACTGTTGCTATAACTGACTCAAAAGTATGGTTTCCAGAGGCAACATGTGGAAATGCTTAGAGCCCAGGTGTTAGACTGGGCCTTAGTGCCAAGGCTGCTTATTATGAAAAATTGGATAAGTTTTGGGCCAGCAGATGGTGTAGCAGTAATGTCACTGGACTCCCCACATGGCCAACCATAGTTCAAGTCCTGGACCCGGTGGCTTGAAATACACATGCTGGACACATGTGTGTACAGGTCCAAGATCCAGAGAGGAGAACAGAGGAGAA
>NW_006159512.1:6756775-6760652 GCF_000334495.1 Tupaia belangeri chinensis
TCCAAAAAGAAGCACAACCCTGCTGTTTTAGACTGTTGCTATAACTGACTCAAAAGTATGGTTTCCAGAGGCAACATGTGGAAATGCTTAGAGCCCAGGTGTTAGACTGGGCCGTAGTGCCAAGGCTGCTTATTATGAAAAATTGGATGTTTTGGGCCAGCAGATGGTGTAGCAGTAATGTCACTGGACTCCCCACATGGCCAACCATAGTTCAAGTCCTGGACCCGGTGGCTTGAAATACACATGCTGGACACATGTGTGTACAGGTCCAAGATCCAGAGAGGAGAACAGAGGAGAAGAGAGTGCAGCGTGGCCACCCCTGGGGGGTGATTTTTCACTTTCTCTCTTACTGTCTCCATCTCTCTCTCTGTGTCTCTCTGTCTTTCTCTCTTCTGTCAAGCACATTTGTCCTAAGACAAAAACCTCTAAAACAAACTAGATAAGCTTACTAAGGCAGATCTCTGTTTGTGTGTTTGCTACCATAAAAATAAAATCAATATTGCTTTCTTTAGGGAGTATTTAATGAGTATAATAAATGTTAGTAATTACTATTAGCTCTTATTCCCTGGTTTCCCCTGAAATAGGAAGGAAGAAAAAAAAGTATCCTGCATTGCTTAACTGCCAAAATAGTTGAATAATTGTTTCAGAATGAAAAATTAGAAAGAAAATTAACCTATGTTACCTCCAGAAAATTGGTGTTGGTTACTGATAAGCACAGATGCACCTGGAAATTCCAAACATTTCCAGATAAAGGAAATAGCCTTCCTTCACACTTGTTGGTGCCATGAATAAAAGATAAGTGAATGAGGAAAAGATGGTTTAGAAACCGAAATGTTTACATAAGAAAACTGGGAACCTAATCTGAGACCTAGAAGAAAGATCTCCAAGCTCTAGATTCCATGAGTACTTGCCAGGATGATGGACTTGTTTTATATCTGCACCTTTCATCACAATAGCCACCAGCCATGTGACCATTGAGCACCTGCAATGTAGCTAATGCAACCGAGGAACTAAATTTTAGATTTTAGTTAATACTACTTGCTGTAAATTTAAAGTGGCTACCATATTGGACTGCATGGCTCTAGAACAATGTTTTAAAGTGAACGGGTTTTTGAGTCAGACTGGCTTGCATTTGAAATCAACCCCAATTGTCGTGTGGCCTAGAGCAACATCTAAGACAATTATCTCCCCAAGCCTTCATCTATTAAAAAAAAAGAATCATGTAAATCACTGTAAAGTTATATGTCATTCAATATAATATAAACAAGATTATGATAATAATAAATTTAAAACTTTTTAAAAAGAAGAAGCATACTGCTTGCCTCATGGGTTGGCAGCATAGCAAAGACCTTAGCAGCATGCTACAGCACTCAATGAAAGCAATATTAAGTGAGGACAATGCAGCTCAACAGTAAGCAATACATGAATGAATGAATGACTCAGTGATAGCTGGCCATTTCCCATTGGCAAAGACTATAGGAACTCTCAAATCTTCAGCTAAGCATCCACTGGGTGCCAGTATTGTTTCACCCAGTGTGGTGTTGGTCATGAAGAGGTGGCAATTCTGCCTGGAAGTAGGACAACTCTATTAGTTGCAGTTTATTTTTAACACTGACTTCAACCTACTGCCTGAGCACTCTCCTACCAGATTGTTTATTGGTTTAGAGATGATTCAAAGCTGTACCAGCCAAAGGTTTCTATCTCTGCTACCAATGCCCTGGCTTGCGCAGTGCCTCACTCCAGCTAGGGTAGCACTCAAAGTCTACTTTCTCTAACATGAGCCACCAGTCAATCCCACATCAGGTATTGTTAATGACAGTGGCTAGCATTTGCTGAGCACCTACTATGGGTCAGGCAATGTGCAAAAAAGCTTCACATGCGTAGTCTCTTAGGCGCTTCACTATAGCTCTTGAAGCTGGTATCATTGTTCTGTGGGTGAAGAAACAGAGAGATCACTCCAGGCCTTGCAGCTATTATAGGGGCAGAGGCAGGATTTGAGTCCAGGTGTCTGACTTCAGAGTCAGGGTCCCCAAACACTCTACCGTTCTGCCCCCGATGAACATCCACCATGCACTAGTTCCCCAGAGGGGATGAGTTTAGACCCCCATGCCTAAGGAGCTGGAAGTGTGGATGACAGTTAGGACACGGATGCACAGCCCACATGGGATGCTATGGAAAGAGAGAGGGAGCAGTATGCCAGGGGACTTGTCACAGGCAGCTGAGCACACCGTCTCCTCTAACCGGAATGGCCATGGCTTGACCACTGTAAAGTCATCCACTCCAAATTCTACATGTCTGTAGAGATTTGCTGTGGCTAGTTCACAGAGTACCAAGCGTTCCTTCAATGACCACTGGGAAATCCCTCTGCACTCACTTTTCCCAAGGACACTTTCTGGGCAGCAGCTAGCAGCCCTGCAGTGTGGTGTCAGAGGCTGCTGAGAGCTGCCTGTGCCAGGTCAGTTACTTCAGTACAGAGGCTGTACCAGAAGACAGGACGCAGGGAGAGGCACACGCCAGGGCTTCGGCCCACACCACACAGCCCCAGGGCAATCTTATCAATCCTTGTCATTAGCACTTGCAGTTAGCACCTGAGTTGGGAACAGGACCTAAATTACCGTTCAACTCCTCTCCCTTTCTCCACTGGCTGAATGACAGAGTTTAAGAGGTTGCCTCTGTATCCCTTAGGGTCTGGCTTCCTTGCAAGAACTCCTTGAGTCTAGATATTGTAAATGACTCACATTTGTGTGTTTAGTGCTTAATGCAGGAGCTGGGCAAATATGTTTTAATTTAATTTAACCTTCACTATGAAGTCTGCTAGAACACCCTCTGCTCACCCCATTTTCTCCATAACCAACATGACTTCTCTCCTGAATGTGCCTGTTCCAAAAAGCTACAACCGGAGGAGCTTTGCTAAAATAGAAACAATGGCAACCAGATTTTGAAGGAAAGGTGACAATTAATTCTTCAGCTATTCGAGTGAACACTTGGCCTCGTTATCTCCCACTTTTTCATATGTAATACAGGGATAATGATGACACCTCACAGGATAGTGTGAGCATTAAATTAACTAATGTAGGCAAAGCACTTGGCAAAATGTCTGATTGACTATAAAAGCTCAACAAAGAGAAATTGGAACCAGAAGGTGCAGAGTGATAATGCAACTGGACTCACATGGGAAGGTACTCAGTTCATGTCCAGGACCTCCTTGTACACGCCGGGCATGTGTCCACGGTCTAGGAGGGCTGAGGCTAAGGGTCTACCATGACATGAGGACCCAATCGAGGGTGCCTATTTTTCTGTCTTTCTCTCAACCCAATACACAATCTCTTTTAAGTCTCTAGAAATCCCAGGAGGTAGGTATCATTATCCCCATGTTACACATGAAAAATAAATAAATAAGAGAACTGCAGCTAATAAACGAAAAATAAAGCCAAGATTCAAACTAAGATCTCAAGGACTTCAAACTCATGGTTTCTTTCACCTCATCATGAAGATTCTCATTAAGGACTACATGAAAATATCACTAGTTCAGAATCTTTAGAAAAGTTCTGTGTCAGGCAATGACAGCCCTCTTGTCTGTCTGTAGTGTGCAACTGTGTACATGGAGTGTGCAACAGTGGACTAGAAGGTGATGGAACCTGCGAGTGCTACTCTGGGTACACTGGCACCAACTGTGACAAGGGTAAGTATCGCTGTTTCCTTCATGCCACACCAGATCACATAGGCACAAGTGTATGCATTTCAATTTGATATTCGTTATGGGGCTCTGCATGAGTGAGGTACCAGCAAATGTTTTTCTGGAAAGAAAGCAAATATTAGAGAGAATAAGGGAAAAGGAGAAGAGAGGAGAGGAGAAGAGAGGAGAGGAGAAGGGAGG
>NW_006159512.1:6761718-6764433 GCF_000334495.1 Tupaia belangeri chinensis
GAGAGAAGAGAGAGGTGAGGAGGAGAGAAAAGAGGAGTGAGGAGAGCGGAGGAGAGGAGGGCAGAGGAGAGAAGTGACAGTGCAGTGACATGGCTATGGCTATATTTTAGGACTGTCAAGCTGGTGGCAATGTGAAGGACTGAATGGAGAGGGAGATGAAGCTGTGAAACCTGGAGAGGTCATTGCAGCAAGTTAGTCACCCAGTAAAGGAGATAAAATGTATTCTCAATTAGGAATCTCCAGGGCAGAACACACTAACGGCCATGGAGAAATGAAGGCTTACCAAAGGTCACGAGTTTAGTAAATAGGCGAGCTGTGATTCGAATTATTTTAATCCATAGGAAATTCTTCAAACCATCTGTCACAGGGGGAGTTTAACAATCTATTAAATAAGGAGTTTAAATGAAGAATTAGTAAGCTGTGGTAGAAGAGTAGCTATACAAATGCAAAGAGAATGCTAGACAAACTTGGAAAGGGGTGGCCACCCTCAAGGCCAGATGTAAACCTCTTTGGAGAGGGTGGGTGGCAGCTCACTAGGAGGCAGAGAAGTTCACTGTTTTGCCCAGGCCAGCAATGGACCATAATCACCTGAGAGGCAGAAGACACCCTCCAGGGCACTGGTGAGCTGAAGCTGATGGACAAGGACACAGGGCAGCAGGGGCCTTGTGGCTGTTAAACCTGGGTACACTGTCCAGAGCTCAATTCAGACATGGTAGCACAGCCCACAGCCCCTGTGCCTCAGCCCAGGAGTATGCTGTTCCACACCCCCTCTCCTCAGCCCCATGCACTCCCCTGCAGAGCTGACCAGTCCACCTTCACCTCCACACAACTAGCTTGGAGCCACTCACAGAAGTACATTACACTTCTGAGAAGCTGGCTTCTTAGCTCCTGGTCCACTAGTACCAGTGTCCAGCAGCTTCCAAGGGCACCTAGTGAGTTCTAAAACTTGGCCCCCAGCAAGTCATACCATCAAGGCACCTCAGCAAGTCTGCTGCCCAGTGACCAAGGCCAGGTGCTTTCCAAGGACACCTGTGTCTCAGCCTGGAGGAGCGAGAGTCTACCTTCGGTACTTATTTCAGTATTTCAGCCCTGAGTACAGGTTGCTCTGTACATATTGGTTATCCTTGATCCTTTAGGATTATTCTTTAATTCTCACTAGCTAATTCCCATGATGCCACATCTCCATTTATAATTTTTTATGTTAAAACTTTCCCTGTTCAAGTAATGTTTCTTTCTATCTCCTGCTTGGCCCCTAAATAATACATTGCTTATTATAAAAATAAATAAATAAATAAATAAATTTAAAAAACAGATTCCCTAAGATCAGTACTCTTTTGTTATCATGGAACCTACTACCATTAAATATTTTCAAAATATTCCATTTTATTTTTTAAAAAATCATAGAGGGTGGACAGTGGTGCAGCATAGAATGTGACACTCTGTGAGATGGAGCCCAGTGGGAAGGTTTCAGGTTCACGTCTGGAGATCAACCCCCACCCCTGAATACACAGGGTTTACTTTGCGCAAATGATCACAGACTGGCTGAAGCTGGGGGTGGATGATGGCATCAGGACCCTGTCAGAGGTGCTGTTTCTCTCTCTGTCTCTCTCTCTCTCTCTCTCTCTCTCTCTCCCTCCTTCCCTCTCGCTCCTGAATAAACTTTTTCAAAATCATATAAATAAATTTATAAATTAAATTGATTGTTGGCATTGATAACTATGGAAGTGGAATCGTAGCATGGGAACATGAAGATGTATTTTACTTTGTGTATTCTGGTTTTTGAATTATTATAGAGTCTGTGTAATTTTTTTTTACTAGAAGGAAATACATTAGTTTGGGGTTTGTTAGAACGGGTTATTCTACTAATGTAAGTAGATCAACACTTCCTCTGCAGCCATCCCCGAATGTGCAACCCTGCTCTGCCCAGAAAATTCCAGATGTTCACCTTCCAGTGAAGACAAAACCAAACTGGAATGCAAATGCCTTCCCAATTACAAAGGCGATGGCAAATACTGCGAGCGTGAGTCAAATTTAAATTCTGGGAATTAATTTATTGAGATGTTTATTTTATTTAACAGGAAAAAACACTACAACCTCCTTAATATTAACACAGCAACCATTTCTATTTCTCTCTTGTACTGGAAACAAATCTCTAAAATGCCAAGCAAGCTGTTAATCACATGATAGTCCTCAATTCATGTGATCATTTCTCTTATTGTCAAAGCACATACCTAGATTTTTTATACATACAGATTTTAGATATTAACAATGTAAATTTTATATTACCTTTGTCATTGCTAATACAAAACTTAGTGTTTTGGTTTTTTTTTTTTTACTTTTTGTGCTCATCCACTATGAGAGGCTGGTTTCTGTTTCAGTTAAAAACGTGACCTCTGGAGCCAGACGGCCTGGATTTGATTCCCAAACTGCCTATTGCTAACTACATGACCTTTAACCTCCCTGTACCTCAGTTTTCCTATTGATAAAAGGGATGATATATTTACCTTAGAAGATTGTTTTAATAATTAAATTAGGGGACCAGCAGATGGTATAATGTTTACATTGCTCGAGTCCCACGAAGTTACGAAGTTGACCACAGCTCGAGTCCCACACCTGGCAACTTCAACTCACGCCAGGTACATGTGCATCATGTGTGCCCAAAAGAGGAGAATGGAGGAGAAGGGACTGTGACATGGCCATCGCCCTTGGGGGGGG
>NW_006159512.1:6764495-6770447 GCF_000334495.1 Tupaia belangeri chinensis
CCTATAGCAAAAATCTCTCTTAAAAAAAAAAGAATTAAATGAGTTAATATATGGCAAATGTTTCAAACAGAGCCCAGTATGTACTTATAAATTCTATAGGTGTTAGTGTTCTTTTAGTCTACTTTATATTTAATTACACACATAATATGGCATAATAATATATCAACACAGTATTTCTAGTTACAATGTTTTTTAATTGCCAGAGGGCACTTGCACTCACCAGAAAGAGACAGAGAAGGGAAAGGAGAAAACATCCCATAATAGGACATGGTCACACCACAATCCCTTCTTTATTTCTTTATCCTGACAAGATTTGGGGCACACACACACACACACACACACTCACAAAGCATGTTTTTCAACCCACTAGGGCTGGGCTTCAAACTACAATTGGCCATGTGAGATCTGACTGGCCACAAAGCCAGCCCACATAGTTACAATTTCTTATGACTATATATAGATCTTGGTTTGGTGGAGGGGGAATGGCCAAATGGAATGAAACAAAATGTTTATTTCTCTCTTAAAACTATTGGATTGCCTTTGCAGTTCTACTGGGCTATGATCTGCGGTCCCTTCACAGCTCGGTTGTCCTTTTTTTTTTTTTCTTTTTGGAGAGATTTTTTTTTTTTCACTATAGGGCGCGTGCGCTCGCCAGACAGACAGACAGAGAGAGGCATAGAGATAGAAAGCAAGAAATCACCCCCCAGGGGGGGATGGTCACATGGCAATCCCTTCTCCTCCATTCTCCTCTCGGGATCCTGGGCACACACGCACATGCACCTGGCATGAGTTTTAAGCCACCGGGTCCAGGACGCAAACTGCGGTCGACTATGTGGGGGTCCAGGGACATAGCCATTACGCTAACTGCTGGTTCCCTCGGTTTTCCTTCTTCATCCTTGAATGTGCTAATGCCTATCATTTTGTCATTGCCTCTCAAGCCATTAATCCATGTTTGCAAAAAATCTGTCACCCTCATGCTCATTGCACATACCTGGGACCAAATCAGCACAGTTGTACGTGCCAAGAAGGCTACCATGGGGATGGCCAAGTGTGCTTGCCAGTGGACCCCTGCCAAATTAACTTTGGAAACTGCCCGACAAAGTCGACAGTGTGCAAATATGATGGGCCTGGACAGGTAAGCTAACGATGATACATATAGAAGTAGGACACCCACCAAAGACAAAATTGTGCCATAGGTGACATTTGTCTTCTATGCAATCCCAGTTCTTTCTTTCCATGCTCCATTTGGGTTTCCTCTCCAGATAGTCCTCATGTGCTCAGGCCCGAACTCAGTGTCCCCTCTGACTCCATCCAGTCTATCCTCCAAAAGTTCTTTTAAAGAATTATTTTATTTTATGTTATTCATCAGTGTTAATTTTTTTTTCAATTTGACCAGAGAGAGTCAGAAAGAGAGAGAAAGTGAGAAAGCAAGCCACCAGGTCTGGGACTCAAACCTCGTCAGTCATTGGGGAGTCCAGTGCCCCAACCACCATGCCACCTGCTGGCCCCTATCCTCCAAAATTCTACTTTTCAAGCTTCCCAACCAAAACTTAACTGTCATGTTTTCTTCTGTCACAGCCTTATATGGCAACTGACAAATGTATGCAAAATTCAAAATTACATTAATAAATTAACCATTAACCAAGTCCTGAGTTAATGTAAGATTTACTTTTACCAGCGATCCAATAGTCTGTCTAATTTTTTTAAAAGGGGACCCTTAGAGGCAAAATTACCATGTCCCAAAGGGATGCAAACTGATAATATGTTAGATAGCATGGACAGATTGTAGGAATCAATGAGGCTACTCTGGAGTGAGACACTGCCCTTCTAAATCACATCATGACCTTGACTGATAAACATTGGCCTGGTGGGGCCAGCAGGTGATGTGGTAGTTAAGGCACTGGACTCTCACATGTCCAACAGCAGTTTGAATCCTGGACCTGGTAGCTTGAAAATCATGCCAGATACATGTGCATGCATGTTCAAAGTCCCAGGATAATAGAGGAGAAAGAAATTGCAGAATGGTCACCACAACCCCATTAAGGGGGTGATTTCTCACTCTCCTCACTGTCTCTCTCCAGCAAGCACACATGCCCTATGGCAAAAACTTCTTTAAAAAATCAGCCTGTCAGGAGACCTCTGCTGAGGAGTCCACCTGAAAGAGTCCAGCCCCTGATATCTCATTCGTCCATCAAGTATTGAGTGCGTGGTTACAGTGCCCACAACTGCATATCAAGCCTTCATTTAAGGAAATCTACCCAAACACAAGGATATTACTGCACTGTAGCAGGAAAGGCTTAGCTCAACCCAAACACATCCATGGGTCCCCTGCAATCTAGTCAGCACACCCATGTGAATATTCCTGGAATTTCCTGTGAAGAATCCTCTAAGCCCACTTCTGTGCAAGAGTATATCATGCAGCATTTCCACTCTCAGTGTCTAGACAGGTTTGTAGAGAAATTCAAAGGGCTTAAGCGCGTATCCTCAACATAAGGGATTTTACCGGAAAACCCATGTTATACCATGAATGCCAGGACCTTGAAAGTGATGTTAAAAATATGCTCTTTGAAAATTGATTCCAAGGCAAATTTTCTTTCTTTCTTTCTTTATCTTGTTATTGCCAGAAGATATATGCACTCACCAGAGAGACAAAGAGAGAGGCAGATATAGCTCCCCAAGAGGTTGCTGTCATGCCACAATCTCTTTTCCTCCATTTCTCTATCCTGTTGAGATTTGGGGTGCATGCAGTCATACTCAGCATTGTTTTCAAGCTGTGAGGAACAGTATTCAAACTGTAGTTGGTCCTATGGGTTTCAAATCCCTACGTACAACACTTAATCACTGCGCCACGGGGCCAGTCCCCAAGGCAGATAGTCAAGTCTTAGAAGCCCTCCATTGTGTTCACAGGAGCAGGACATTGAATTATTTCAGAGCAGGGTTTCTCAACCACGGCATTATCAATATCTTGGACTGAATATTCTTTGTTCAGGGAGGAGGCCTCCCCCAACAAAGAGTATTTGATATTTAATTGATATTTAATTAAAGAATTAAACATCAATATTTAATATTTTTGGCCTCTGCTAGCACTGCTCTTTTCCCATGTGACAATCAAAAATGTCTCCAGACATTTCCCAGAGTCTCCTGGGTTGAGACCCCAAGTGAAAACCACCATTCTATGGCAATTGATACCTTCCATCTGAACATCAATCATGGCTCACCTGTAGACAATTTAAAACCAGGAATTATGGAGCCAGGGAGGTCAAGGTTTAGAAAAGAAGAAAATCAAAAAGGAGGACCAGCAGATGATGTAATGGTTATGTCTCTGGATTCCCACATGGCTGAAAGCAGTTTGAGTTCCACACCTGGCAACTTGAAACTCGTGCCGGACACATGTGCACGCATGCCCAAATTCCCTAGAGGAAAATGGAGGAGAAGAGATTATACCATGGCCATACCCCCTGGGGGGTGACTTCTTGCTTTCTGTCTCTCCAAGGAGCATACTCACTCTTATAACAAAACTCTCTCTTTAAAAAAAGAAAGAAAGGAAAAGAAAACCAAAAAGTTAAGTTTTCCAAACAAGGGGTATGAGTTTCCCATAAGGTAAGCTTTATAAACATGATTTCCACTTCCGGATGCTTTGACAAATTTGTGACAGACCTTCTCTGAGTTAGCTTTTATGGCAGAATACAAATATGGAGTAATGGAGTGGAGAAGAATGTCAGATGAAAAGACCAAACAGGATCCTATTTGTCTTTCTCTCCCTGTCTACCGAAGTCACACTGCGAGTGTAAGGAACATTACCACAATTTTGTACCTGGAGTGGGGTGCACCATGACCAACATCTGTGAGTCAAATAACCCATGTCATAGGAATGCAAACTGTACCACCATTGCACCAGGCCAAACCAAGTAAGTCTTTTCATTTCCACTACCATCTTTTCCAAGTGGTAAAAATGTGGCCAGTCAATGTTGTAAGCTCCTCAAAGGGGAGAAAAGATGTCTTATTCAGCCTATATCCACCCAACCCCACATAGTAGGAGCAAGGAGCATGGTAGGTACTAAATCTTTGTTTAAGCAACGAGTTACTCAACAACTATTTCTTCTGTAATGACCATTAGAACACTCTGGGACACTAACCTGGCCTGATAAGTTGGTTTGAAGTGATCAGAACTTGGGAGAAGGAAGTCACCATGACTGGGAAAACAAATGGATGTGGAGATTACAGGGGTTTGACCTCTAATGCACATGCCCACTTCCTCATTTGAGAAATATTGCTTGTTCATGGTGCAAAACAAGATGGGAGAAAGTACTAATAGTGCTTCTTGACTTCTTGCTTTAAAAAAAAAAAAAAAGAAGGTTTACTGTGAAACATTTGCATGGAAATTATTTTCTTATGTATTTATTTATTTATTTATTGGAGAGGTTTTTGCTATAGAGGGTGTACGCTTGCTAGAAAGATAGAAAGAGACAGAGAGAGAGAAAGCGAGAAATCATCTGCTAGGGGAGAGGGCCATGCTGCAATCCCTTCTCCTCCATTCTCCTCTCCGGATCTTCGGCACGCACGCACACATGTCCAGTGTGAGTTTAAGCCACCGGGTCTGAGACTCAAACCATAATTGAGTACATGGGAGTCCAGGGACATAGCCATTACGCCAACTGCTGGTCCCTGTATGAAAATTTTTGAGGTAGCGGCAGCCCATGTAATAGGAAGGACGTGGTATCTGGAGTCCAAGGACCTGGAGTCCCAGCACTGGTTCCTACCAAAGGCATGACCTTGAGAAAGTGGCACCATCTCTCTGGCCTCAAGTTTTTCATGTATAAGATGAGTGCAATGATATTGACTCCATAAGCTGTTGTGACAATTGCATGAGAGAATGTTTCTGGAAATTGCTATGCAGAGGTGTTATGTTCTTATTAGTTTCTGAACTGAGATGAGAACCCAAATCCTTTAACTCCCAGACCAAGTTTTCTGTCTCTGTGACATTTATTGGTTCTCAGCAACAGCAGCATCTTCCCAGGACTCACTCTGTCACTGTGAGCTCAAAATTGTAATAGACATTGAACCATGAGGTTATAAAACAGTTTCTGTGTTTCCAGAGTCCCCTTCTATCTTCTTTGAGGTTCATTCCTTTTCCTATTGGGTTTTCAGTGTGTGTATGTATCCAGGCAGGTTTTATGAACTTTATGTTCTGTCTGGACAGATAAGTAGACCTGTGCTCACTGTGGATGAAGCAGAAAGAGCCTGGATATCAGAACACCTGAATTCAAATCCCAGTTCCCTTGTTTACCTTAACCTCTCTGATGTTTAACTGGTGTTTCTTTGGCCATAAAGAGGAGAGAACCATACCTTCCTCCAGGGCTATGCTGAGGATTAAATGAGATTACACTCACCAAACTCTGAGTAGTGAGTTTACACATAAACACTCCATGGCCTTTCATAGAAGCATATAGGTACCCCACACACTTCTACACAGGCACATCCTCTCCTCACACATAGATTCTGATAACCAAATAAGCCAGGGTAGAGGTTTTTTTACCATCCTCTGAGAAAGTTTTAGTAGACTATCTCAATTCCTTTCCTTTGAATTTGAGATGATAAAAATCTAAAAATGAAATTGGAATGCCAAGTTAATAAAAGCTGCATCAAAACTTATGTTTAAAATATCAGTGGAGGGACCGGCAGTTGGCAGAATGGCTATGTCACTGGATTCCCATGTAGTCGACCGTGGTTCGAGTCCCAGACCCAGTGGCTTAAACTCACGCCGGGCGTGTGTGCGTGCGTGCCCAAGATCCCAATAGGAGAATGGAGGAGAAGGTACTACAACATGGCTGTTCCCCCTAGGGGGTGATTTCTCACTTTCTGTCTTTCTGTCTCTCTCTTTCTGGCGAGCGCACATGCTCTATAGCAAAAACCTCTCCAATAAATAAATAAATAAATAAATAAATAAATAAA
>NW_006159512.1:6771136-6780297 GCF_000334495.1 Tupaia belangeri chinensis
TAAAAAAGCTCATTAGGAGCTTGATAAGGATTGTGTTAGATTAATAGATGGGGAAATTGGCATCTTGAAAATTAAAAATCCCTCTGAATATCTCTCTATTTAGCTCTTTTTAAAAAAAGATTTACTTTTATTTTTAATCTATCTATTTATTTATTTATTGGAGAGGTTTTTGCTATAGAGGGTGTACGCTTGCTAGAAAGATAGAAAGAGACAGAGAGAGAGAAAGCGAGAAATCATCTGCTAGGGGAGAGGGCCATGCTGCAATCCCTTCTCCTCCATTCTCCTCTCCGGATCTTCGGCACGCACGCACACATGTCCAGTGTGAGTTTAAGCCACCAGGTCTGAGACTCAAACCATAATTGAGTACATGGGAGTCCAGGGACATAGCCATTACGCCAACTGCTGGTCCCTGTATGAAAATTTTTGAGGTAGCGGCAGCCCATGTAATAGGAAGGACGTGGTATCTGGAGTCCAAGGACCTGGAGTCCCAGCACTGGTTCCTACCAAAGGCATGACCTTGAGAAAGTGGCACCATCTCTCTGGCCTCAAGTTTTTCATGTATAAGATGAGTGCAATGATATTGACTCCATAAGCTGTTGTGACAATTGCATGAGAGAATGTTTCTGGAAATTGCTATGCAGAGGTGTTATGTTCTTATTAGTTTCTGAACTGAGATGAGAACCCAAATCCTTTAACTCCCAGACCAAGTTTTCTGTCTCTGTGACATTTATTGGTTCTCAGCAACAGCAGCATCTTCCCAGGACTCACTCTGTCACTGTGAGCTCAAAATTGTAATAGACATTGAACCATGAGGTTATAAAACAGTTTCTGTGTTTCCAGAGTCCCCTTCTATCTTCTTTGAGGTTCATTCCTTTTCCTATTGGGTTTTCAGTGTGTGTATGTATCCAGGCAGGTTTTATGAACTTTATGTTCTGTCTGGACAGATAAGTAGACCTGTGCTCACTGTGGATGAAGCAGAAAGAGCCTGGATATCAGAACACCTGAATTCAAATCCCAGCTCCCTTGTTTACCTTAACCTCTCTGATGTTTAACTGGTGTTTCTTTGGCCATAAAGAGGAGAGAACCATACCTTCCTCCAGGGCTATGCTGAGGATTAAATGAGATTACACTCACCAAACTCTGAGTAGTGAGTTTACACATAAACACTCCATGGCCATTCATAGAAGCATATAGGTACCCCACACACTTCTACACAGGCACATCCTCTCCTCACACATAGATTCTGATAACCAAATAAGCCAGGGTAGAGGTTTTTTTACCATCCTCTGAGAAAGTTTTAGTAGACTATCTCAATTCCTTTCCTTTGAATTTGAGATGATAAAAATCTAAAAATGAAATTGGAATGCCAAGTTAATAAAAGCTGCATCAAAACTTATGTTTAAAATATCAGTGGAGGGACCAGCAGTTGGCAGAATGGCTATGTCACTGGATTCCCATGTAGTCGACCGTGGTTCGAGTCCCAGACCCAGTGGCTTAAACTCACGCCGGGCGTGTGTGCGTGCGTGCCCAAGATCCCAATAGGAGAATGGAGGAGAAGGTACTACAACATGGCTGTTCCCCCTAGGGGGTGATTTCTCACTTTCTGTCTTTCTGTCTCTCTCTTTCTGGCGAGCGCACATGCTCTATAGCAAAAACCTCTCCAATAAATAAATAAATAAATAAATAAATAAATAAATAAATAAATAAATAAAATGTCAGTGGAACTAACCATGGATTTTAAGAGAACATTTGTCACCCACAAGCCTTCTTTCTCACCCCCAAAACTTGATTGTCTTCAGTTGGAAAGACATCTAGGTAAGAAGCCTGGCTAAGCTATATTGAAGAAATATGAAGCCATCAGTCCTCAGGTAGTTCACTTCATCTAGGATAAATATTCATTATTTTATGCCTCCTCAATATGGCAAGGAGTTTATGCAGAATCTTCAGAATCATACCGTGTTAGTCTCAGAAGACAGCATAGCTAAAAAGAACAGGTTCAAATGTGGGCTCTACCATCCACCCTTAGGTAAACTAGGACAAGTCTAGTGAGGCCAAAGACCAAGAGTATCTTCCTGTGAAGACCTGACAAGTTCATGTATATATTGTTAGACTCTAAGCTCCATTTTGATTATTATTAAGAAGAAAAAATAGCCATGCCTGTCTTAAGTTGTGCCCTTTAAGATGTACATCCTAGTAGAGGTGGGAAGAAGGGGTGAGAGACAAGAGGAGAATTTCTCTCTTATTTAATTAAATTCAGCTGAAAATAAGACTGGAAAGGACTTAGAAGGCACATTGAAAAAGCACAGTTTACATTCCAACTGCAGAAAAGTGCAATAAACAGCAATGACATTTAGAGACTCTTGGAACGTTAGTGACATTGAAGAGATACTCTTAGATAAACAGAGGTTGGATGTCCTTCGTGTAAATAGTCCTCCCAGGAATCCTGTCTGAGGCAACAAAGTGCAGTGACAAAAAGCTCTGCCAGACAGACCAGATCCTAATCCCAGTTTAGCCATTTCCAGCAGTACTACTGTTAGACTTGGGCAACAGGGACCCTGCCTTGGGTACCATATTTTAGAAGGTCCCATCATGGCCCTCTGCTGGCTACATCAGGGAAAGAAATCTTCACAGGGACATGCTGTCCAGAGCTTGGCGCACATGTATACATTTATGGGAAGCCTGAATTAGAATCCGGGTCCACCCAAACATGCTCAGCATGTCTACAGTTGTGCCTATGATCCTGGCTGGCTGGAAGAAGGGGCAGGGTCTGTGTTATGGCAGGAACTTGTTGAGGATCTCTCTCACTTGCTTTCTCTCTAAAAACATAAAATATTTTTTAAAAATTTCTTTAGAACAGTAAATAAACAAATGTTAGGTGGTCTTATTATTACTGATCTCAGTCACCAACTAGAATATAAAGTCTTTTGGGTTCATGCTTAGTTGTCTTTCTTGCAACAATACCCATCGCTGACTGAAACAATGAAATGAGGGAATTGAAAGATGGCTTGGTGGTAAAATGTGACACTCTGTGACGCTGACCACACGGGAAGGTTCTGGGTTCATGTTCGAAGACCTCCCTGAGTAAGTTATGTATGTGTGTGCCCATCATCTGGGCTGGCGGGTCACAGCTAAACAGACCTGTTAGGAGTGCTATCTGTGTGTGTATGCGCACATGTGTCTTTCTCTCTCTGATGTACACATTCTTCAAAGAAATAAGTTAACTTGGCGGGGGGGGAGTGAGAGTTCAGGGGAACAAAATGAGCTTGTGAAGAAATAAAGGAAGCAACTGTACTAAGACTTTGGGGACACACTCTATATTAACGAAATCTCATCCAGCATGAAATATAATTAACTTCGGCCTGTAACTTATAAAATGAAAATGGCTTACAGGTGTTTTTAAAGCTGTAAGACAGTAAGAGACTTTACTCCTAATAAAAAAGCAAAACCAATGTGCAGAAGAGACAATGCTCTGAATGTGCCATGACTCAACTGAGAACATTTAAGTCAGAAAACAGTCTCATTAAGTCTTAGACTTTGGACTGAGATTTGAAATGAAAATTTAAAATACTTACATTCTGTTCAGCACCGAGGTCATTAAAATACAATTCTCCTACAATCCTCAGGGAAGACAGTTCAAGTCACTTTACATAAAACAGAACATTGGTCTCTTAACAACTTAAGGAACTTTTAGAGAGAAACACAGTTAGTTGTTGTAAAAGCTGCCTATTTTGCCATTAGCAGTCATCTTCCAGTAAAACTTGGGTCATTTATAGCAGGATTAATTTTCTTTTTGTTTTTTTTTTTTTCTTTATTTGCAAGAGGGCATGTGCACTCACCAAACAGAGACAGAGAAAAAGTGAGAAGGCACACTCCATAGGGCATGGCCACGTTGCAATCCTTCTCCATCTCTCCCTCCTTTTCAGGATTTTAGGGACATATGCACACTCACCTGACATGTTTTTCAAGCCACCAAGTCTGGGACTCAAACTGTGTGGTCAGCCATGTAGAATCCAGCCACCTTAACCATCAGGCCATGGGCTGGCCCAAGTAGAGTAAGTTTTCATCAGTGACCATTGTATCACCACCCAGAGTTGCCAGTCTCCTCCTCCCCTCCTTCAGTTAGCATAGCATGGTACTTGGTGAAAAGTTGACATCTAAATAGGACTTTCATAATATTAAGTAGGCTATTATTTCATGATTATATGGACCTTAGTCATTCCTTGTGACAAGATTTTGCAGCCTTAGCTCTCTTGACATTTTTGGACAGACAATTCTTTTTTCTTTTTTTTTTTTTTTTTTTGGGGGGGGGGAGCCGGCCTGTGCACTGTAGGATATTTAGCAGCATTCAGGCCTCTAGTTACCAGAAACCAGTACATCCCCATTCCAGTTGGAACAACCAAAATTATCTATAGGCATTGCCAAATGTCCCTCTCAACCTCAGGGACAAATTCTCCAGGGTTGAGAGTCACTGCTTGATGAAAACCCCAAGGCCCAACTAGTAAATGATCTCCCAATCATTTACCTGGATGGGAAACTCATGTGTCCTTCTAGAATTAACTTAACTGTAACTTTCTCCTAGCAGCTGTTCCTTGTTTCTCTGACAAGACTTAGACACTTCCTCCTCCATACCCTGTGGCATCCTATTTGATCGTCTATCCTGGAGTTAACCGTGGACTGTTCGTGGACTTGTCCTGCCGAAACTTACGCCTTTATAACAGTTGTTACAGTCTCCATCTCCTTCTCCATCACCATAGTCAACCTCATCATTGTCACCCTCCTCATCATCTGCCAATATTGAACATTTTCTCTTTTTATTTTATATTATTTTATTAGTGTAATTGTTTTATATTATATTTAATCACATATATCTTTACAGTGTATTACATTTCTTTTTCCAGCACAAGTACCATGCATATCAGTCAAGACAAAGACAGTACTAACAACAGCATCACCATCAAATAGCTTTTCATCATTTTTTCAGATTATTATTATTATTTATTCTCATTATTTTTAAACATTTGACTACCATATATCATTTAGCTTGTAAAAGAATTTACCCAACATGAAATATGTCTCAGACCAGTCCAGTTGAGAATACTGTACATGTTACCATCAACAGGTAATAAGCCATTTCTGTGTCCCACTAATGTCATGCCTCTCTATTTGTTCTCATGCTATCCTTCTCCGCACTCTTCTCTTCTCCCCCAACCCCCATTCCACACTGTCTTCATCATCCATTAATATTGAGCTTTTTCTACATGTCTGTCACTATGCTCTTTTTCTTGCTTTTCTATCAACAACCCTCAACCTATTTTATAAATGAGGAAACTGGGACTCAAAGAGGTTAAGTACCCTTACGTTGCTACAATTACAGGTTTTCAGGTTCATCTCAGCATACAAGGCTCTAAGAGAGCAAAGTGTCTGTTATTATCTTCATAGACCTATTACCTAGCAAGTTTCCTAAAATTAAGTAGGTATTTAGTAACTAATCAGTTCCACAGTTAGGCACTATCCTCTGTGTTTGGGTATACAACAAGGAATAAGGTGGGAGCCATGTTCTAGGGGAGCTTCCCATCTAGCAGAATAGACACTGTCTCCAAAGGTCATTTTGGTGATAAGGTCATGATGGGAGTATGGAAAGGATGCTCAGGAAGTGCCTGGCCCAGCTGAGGAGAGTAGGATGTGCCTAGTGCAGGTCACATCTGAGTGATGAGCATGAGGGAACACTCCTGGGAGACAAACTAGCCCAAGAACAGCATAATAGCATAAAAACGTTCAAAAAAATAAAAAGTTTGGCATTGCTGGAACTTGCAGCAGACAATAAGGAGGAGACATAAATACCCTTGCTTATACATTATGCTGGGATGAAAAGAGTTGGTAAGACTTTAAGCACACAGAAGCCAGATTTCCCTTTGAGAGAGATCATTCAGAGGTTATTTGAGGGATCTACTTAAGGGCAAGTTACAAAGGGCAGGAAAAGCAGTTAGGACATCACTATAGCAATCCAGGCAAAAGGTAATGGGATTCTGGGAACTTTGTCCAACAAACTCTCTTTGAAGAGCTATTTGTCCTAGGTCCATATTTAGAAACATGACTAGATTCCTAAGTATTCTTTGGGATACTCTCCTAAACATGAGTCATATCTGTGGTATGGTATGACCATAGCAAAACTGGGATATAGTTACAACATATCTTTGACTCCCCACATGTGTCCTCTCTGGAATGCTCTTCTCCTACCTCGTGTTTGGTTCCCTGATCACCTCCAGGATCCTGACAGATGTCACCTTCTCTTAAGCTCTTTGCCAATTTTAGCCAACTGTCAACCCTCTTGGCTAGGTACCAGTAACCAGCTGGAGCCAGAGCTTACAAGAACTAAATTCTACATTTTCAGGAATTTTGTAAGCTAGTTGACTTTATGCTCATAGTTTGAAATTGGCCAAGGTGGGAGTATGAACAATAGAAATTGACAAATGCTACATACAAATCCAGGCATTTCTTCCCCCTAGACAGCTAGTTGTTAAACAGTAGCCAGCACACCACTGCTAGTATAACTTTAACTTTGTTTCTCTCTTACAAAACTATTGTTTTGTGTGTTTTTATTCACACTTTGAAAAGTACTGAGACAAAGAACATATGAAGATATCTGGTGCTTCTAGATAAGCCTAGTTTATTACATGCCCATTTTTGCAAGGTTTACAATATGTTGTAGACTCCACTAGCAATGCTCATTGTATTTGTGTCTCTCCCAGTCTTGACCCTATCCTACTCTGGGTATTGCTTTTCTCAGTGTGTTAAATGAGGGCGTTGGACTCTGTGATCTCAATACCAGTGATCTAAGAACCCTGAGAATGTGCTTCACCCTCTCCACAGATGCACTTGCCAGAAAGGTTATGTGGGCGATGGCTCAATGTGTTATGGAAACATCATGGAGCGACTCAGAGAATTAAACAGTGAACCCAGAGGACAATGGCAAGGAATGCTGACCTCTTTCATTTCACTTCTGGGTATGTGGTTATGAATACTTATTTCCACGTAAAGGGCAACCCTCTTTCAGACAAGGGCATCTACATAACACGATATTCAAAAAAAGATAAGCCAGCCAGCTCAGTGGCCTGGTAGTTGAGGCAACTGGATCCCATAAAGCCAAATCCATTGTTCAAGCCCTAGACCCAGTGGCTTGAGAAACACCAGGTGTGTGTATGTGTATGTGTGAGTGTGTGTGTGTATGCCCAAAATACTGAAAGGAGAAAGAAAAGGAGAAGAGATTGCAGCACAACCTGTCCCCATGGTGGGTTCTCTCTCTCTCTCTCTCTCTCTCTCTCTCTCTCTCTCTCTCGCTCGCTCGCTGTCTCTCCACAGACAACCTCTGGCAAAATTTTTTCACATAAAAGGATAGACAAGTCTTGTATATTAGGACAGCCCTCTTAGAGAGAGGCCATGCAGGTAAGAATGAAAGTACTGGCAGCTGTTCCAAAAAAGACAAACAGGATTTAGTGCCAAGAGATCTAGCAATGCAAGAATTAGTAGGCAGAGAACTGAGGACAGAGTCCTGGGGCCACCACATACAGTAAGACAGGGACGGCTACTGATGTGAAGATGGAGACCATTCTCCATTCCCTTGACTTTATGGATCCTTGAGGTATGAACAAAGACTGACAGCTAATACAAGACATAGAGAGTGGCAAAGACCCTGGGGTTGTGTCCATGTTCCTCAGTGGAGGTGTAATCTTAATTTTGGATGGTCTTTATTGTGTGCAACCATCTCAGCACCCTTGGCCCTTCCCAGCCACTAACTTCCTGTAGTGATGCATCTTCCTCCAGTATCCAAGGCAGCATGACAGCCTCAAACACCCTTATACATTTACAAATACCCTCTAGGGGTCATTATTCATACCCCACTGAGCATGAAATATTACAGCAGATGACAGAATTGGAAATGACTTTCAACAAAACAAAAATTTGTCCAATGAACAAAAAATAGCAGATTCAACAAATCATTTAAGAATATTTAAATAAGAAGTCTTAAAATATCAATATTTATTTTAGAATATGCCAGTCATCAAAAATGACTTCCCAGAAAGAATGCAGATAAAGAAATAAGTATCATCAGTGGATCAATGCTCTATTTGCTACAAAAGTTTTAACATACTTCCTGCCCAAATATCCTGTTCATTACAAGGCATCCTGTGGGAGTCAGGCATTACTGGCATGCCTTGGGCTTAAGGGTAACTTTCTAGGCTCCTCACAGCTTTCCTTTTAAAAACTGAGAATATCAAATGGGAGCACTTGAAGAGGATTGTAGTCCTTTGCAGACTGAGTCCTCAAATGTTTTCCTGGATGGAGTCCTGTTGAACTCTCACCTCCCCTACTCCAAAGTGCTGGTACTGCTGCTTCCTGTGTGAGTATACAGAGTTGACCCAGTTTCCCCAGAGGGTGGAAATAGAACTGGCCACCTATTTGCTGGACCCAGCACAAAATAAAAATGTGAGATCCTTTGTTCAAAAATTCAAGATGGCAACAGCAGAGCCTTCAGTCAGGTGTGGGGCTCTTCTGAGCTGGCCATAGATGGAAACAAGGGCTGCTTCTTTACTCATCAAGATGGCAACAGCATAGAAAGTCAAGCACAGACCCAGCTGCGGTAGCATGTCCTGGTTGACACTGCTACTTGGCAGGCTAAGATCGCATGGGAGGCTCAGGTTTAATTCCCAGCCCATCCTAAAAGTCAGGTTTAGTGACACACATTAGGAGGCTGGGATAGGAGGACCACAACAGAGCAAGGCCCTGTTGAAAAAAAGGAAGAGAAAGAGAGGAATGGAGGAAAGATGGGAGGGGGGAGGAAGGAAAAGAAGAAAGGGAGAAAGGCAGAAAGAGAATCGAAAGAGAGAAAGAGAGAAAGAGAGAAAGAGAGAAAGAAAGAAAGAAAGAAAGAGAAAGAAAGGAAAGATAGAGAAAAAAGAAGAAAAAAAAGAAAGAGAAAGAAGAAAGGAAGGAAGAACAAAGAAAACAAAAGAAGAACAAACGAAGGGAGGAAAGGAAAAGAAAGAGGAAAAAAGAAAGAAAAAGAAAGAAAACAAGAAAGAAAAAGAAAAACAAAAAGAAGGAAATGCAGAAGAGAAGGGAAAGAAGGAAAAAAAAAAAAAAAAAAAAAAAAAAAAAAAAAA
>NW_006159512.1:6781414-6784920 GCF_000334495.1 Tupaia belangeri chinensis
GAAGGAAAAGAAAAAAAAAAAGGGAAAAAAGAAAAAAAAAAAAAAAAAAAAGCCAAGCACAAGCTCAGGGACTCTTGAGTTATCAGAGAATTTTGTCATGTCTGCACCACTCATTCCAGAGTATCCTAGAACCAAGGTCATAGCTGCAAGGAAACTCTTAGAAAGTAACGTGGAATATCCTGGGGCCCTAGCTTCATGGTGCCTTATATTTTTAGAGAGCAACACAATTTATAAAGGCCTGCATATCAGAATCAGAACAGGAAGGGCATAAATGACCTGAGGCCTACTACCTCCTTTTATTCCTCACGTGCCACTGACTCATTTGATGTGTTTTTTCTTCACATGTTTCACCTCCTAAGACAAAGCTTATGCCTGGCCACTGAGCAACCTGGGACCATTCACTGTGCTGTTGCCCACAGACAAGGGATTGAAAGGATTCAATGTGAGTATTTAAAATAGCCCTACATGGAGAGGCTCATGAGAGATTTTTGTTATAGAGTGTACTAGCCCAAGAGACAGACAGAGAGACAGAGACAGAGAGAGAGAGATACAGCACAAAATCACCTCCCAGAAGGGATGACCATGCCACAGTCTCTTCTCCATTCTCTTCTTGGAATCTTGGCACACACGCACACATGCCCAGTGTGAGTTTTAAGCCACTCCAACCATATGGACTATGTGGGAGTCCAGCGATGTAACCATTACGCCATCTGCTGGTCCCTGGAGAGGCTCATGAGAAAAACCTTCCTCGGCAGTACTTTCTTTTATTTAAAGTAGGAGACCCCCTATTAAAACTACACCTGCTACTGTTGCTAAGGATGGTGGGTTTTTTGGTAATGTTTCTGTGAAATATCCTTACAGAAAGGACACAAATCATAAATGTACAACTCAGTGAATTTCCATCTTCTCCAACTTAACATCCCATCTCTCCTAATGCCAACCGCTCTGCTGGTTTTAAAATAAAACTCCTTTCCCTCCATGTCAGCTCAAACCCAAGTTCCAATGCAGTGGCTTTGGTATCCTTGATGATGAATAAGGCACACATACTTGTGTATCCATCAAGACCATTGCCAGCACTCTAGAAGACTCCCTTGTGCACCTTTCTAATCATTACCTCCAAGGATGACCACTAAAGGTCCTGAACACATAGTCATAAGATAAATAAGATTTACATAATCCAGAAGTGATCATTGCCCATAGAGAGTCTTGAACTAACTAATGTATTAGGTCTTTCATCAAGTCATCATTCATAGTAACAGCGAACAATAGGGGAAAGATGACATTGTTAGTCTGCTGAGGGGAGCAGCTTTTGTTTAAGGCAATATAAGTCAATGGGAATAAAAGTGATAGTCCCTGGTGGAAGTGCCCTGTCATGATGGTTTCAATGAAATCATTCTATTTGGTTTAATGTAAATAATGGACATACCAACTTACATGAAATTGGATTATCTTAATCCAAGATATTTTGTGATGTTAAATTTTGCTGTTCGAGATTCTCTCAACTTAATATGCCACTGTCATTAGTCTGATCTGAGATGAATCAATCTATTGTTAGCCTTCAGGGACATCCTCACATCTCTCCTCTTAGGGAAGAGAACTAGAAAATATTGCATTCCTTTGGGCTAGGCAGTTTGGTGTAGTCTCTAGTTTAATATACAGATTAGGTTACAAAAGGTAAATAAAATGTATCTGTTGGAGACCAGCAGATGGCCTAATGGCTACGTCGCTGGACTCTGATGTAATCAACTGGGGATCAAGTACCGGACCCAGTGGCTTAAACTCACACCAGGCGCGTGTACATACGTGCTCAAGATCCTGAGAGAAGAGTGAAGGAGAAGGGATTGTGGCATGGCCATTCCCCTAGGGGATGATTTCTCACTTTCTGTCTCGCTGTCTCTCTCTCTTTATTTCTGGTAAGAGTATGCGCCTTATAGCAAAAACATCTCCAAAAAAATAATAAATTTATTTAAAAATGTATCTGTTGACTGCTGACTGTGTAGTATTGACAAAAAAAATGTAGATTTGGTCCAATGGATTTGAAAACTCTTAACTTTTCTATTCAAAATCACCATCAATCCATTCATTCTACCTGTTCTTCTCACTGAATTTCATCTTTCATTTCTGTACACTTCCCAGGCTCCAGGTAGAGTCCTTGGCACCTGCCACTGTACTGGGTCCTTCTGTGTCATTGCTCTGTTTTCCCCACTATGGCAGTTCCAGTGCCACAACAGCCTCCTGTGGATTAAGAGAATGCCTTCACATTGCTTTCACTTCTCCACAGTTTGGTTCCCTTTAAGGCCTGGCCTGGGGTTTTGTGCTCATGGAAAGTCTTCTGCATCTGAAAAAGCCCAAACCCAAGTCCCAGTGCACTGGCTTTAGTGTCTTTGATGCTGAAGAAGGCATAGTATGCATTATGAAACTTCTCCTTTGAACAATTCCAACTGGCTCTCTTTTCTTAGATAAAAGAGCTTTTGATGGACAATGAAGCTGCCCGATATTTCGTGAAACTCCACATAATTGCTGGGCAGATGAACACCAAGCACATGAATAACACAGACACATTCTATACCTTGACTGGGCAGTCAGGGGAAATCTTCAACAGTGATAAGGTAAGTCTCTCTAATTTTCTTTTTATCTTTTTTTTAATATATACATATTTATTTCTTCCATGAACAAAAGAGACAGAGATATACTCCCCAACTGAGTCTCGACACCACAATCCACTCTCAGCCTTCAGCCAGTCCCAGATCATGCTAAGAACATGCTCAGCATATTCAGGGAGGTCTCTAGACTTGGATTGGGGACCTTCCCATGTAGGATTGCCTCAGCGTGTCATATTTTTCCACTACACCCCTGTCTGAGGCCAGAGTTGCTTTGACTTTCAACCCTATAACTAAACTGTCCACTAAGCAAATTTCTGTAGCCTTTCTCTCTTCATATTTGGGGTTTGTAGGAGGTTGTGAGGAGCTTCTTTTCTTTTTTTTATTTATTTAAATGTATTTGTTTACATTTATTTACTGTACATCATTACAGCATACAAAATGAGATTTTCCATCCAGAGTACACTGTATATTGTCTCAATCAAGCACATCAACAAACATACTATTGTCAACAAATAATTTTCCATTTCTTGTTTCCTGTATGTTTTGCTTTTTTCCCCCCATCCTTGATTCCCCTATCTCTTACCCTCTGCCATCTCCCACTCTCTTCCCACGCTGTCTCTGGTATCTATGTTTACTTTCTATACTGTTTCCCCCCATTTTTTATTGAATTACTAAAGTTCTTAATTAATCTAAATATTTTCATAGCAAACACAGCTGATATATACATTTCCATGAACACAAGTCTAATTTTAGGCATCCTATAAAGTAGCACCTAGCTGGGGCTATATATCTTACTGAGGTCATTGAATAGATATTTTTTTTTCTGAAACTTTTTTTTGTAACCTAATTTACATTCTTTTCCTAAGCATCATCACAGCATACAAAATGTGATTTCCCATCCAG
>NW_006159512.1:6785824-6791864 GCF_000334495.1 Tupaia belangeri chinensis
ATGAATACTCTAAATTCTTTATCAGACATTTCCATGATTTGCATTGAACTGCTTGTGGATGAAGAGGAGTTATTCTTTTCCCTTGGAAGAGAGGTATTTTCTTGCTTTCCCATATTTCTTGTGATCCTGCAGTGATTTCTTGTCATCTGATGGATGGTGTGTTTCTTCTGAATTCTTGAAGTTCAATCTAAGTGTTCAGGAGCAAGCAGAAAGAGTGATCTGGAATCTCTTTGCCGTTCTGTGATCGCTGGTGCAGCAGATTCAGTAGATATTGAGGAATATGTTAACCCTAATAGTATTTGGATGTTTAGCTACAGTGCCCTTAGATCCATATAGAAACACATTAAATGGATATTGAAGAGTGGAGAGACAAGAAAAAAGAAAATGAAAAAGAGAGAAACAATAACAAAGAGGGAAAAAAAGAAAAAAATTGTAATTATTGTTTTTCTTTAAAAAAAGTTTTTTTAAAACCCAAAAAATAGAAAACCACACGAAATGACTAGTTCGCAGGAGCCATGAGGAATCCTCTTCTGAAGGAAGGCCTCAACTCTTCTGCCTGGGCAGAAGGACCAGAGGGGATTATTAACAAAACAAAAGGTGGAGCTGAGAGCAAGAGAAAAACTTTACCTTTAAAAAAATCGTAAAAAGAAAAAATTACAAAAAAATGAAAAGACAGAAGTGGAGAGAGACAGAGACACAGAGACAGAGATAGAAGGCCAGAGGGGCTCCCTACCACACTAGCTATGTTTGCTGGAGGCCAAATTATGAGTAGAAAATCTTTATTTCTCCTGTCCCCTGAAATTACTAGTTCGCAGGAGTCATGAGGAATCCTCTTCTGAAGGAAGACCTCAACTCCCCTGCCACGCTAGCTTTGTTTGCTGGAGGCTGAATTATGAGTAGAAAAGAGGAGCTTCTTTTCTTATTCCTTGTTTGTTGGGTACCTTTCTATACAGGAAGCAGAGAACACTACCAGGAAGAGTCAGGGAGGAGGAGGTGGACCATTACATAAAGGGGTTACAATGTGTTTGATTTGGGTCTGGTTTGATTTAGTGTTCAAGGTAACCATCATTCAATTGACAGCAGGAAGAAGAAACTTGGTTGTAAACCTGTTTCCTAGAAGCATTAGCACAATGGCAGGCAGATTAGCATTCCTCTTTCAAATGGAAATAGACTATGTTTGTCTTAGATTGCTGGCATTGATCCATCTTCTTCAATTTAACATTCCATCTCTCTGTGGGGTTTTTTTGTTTTGTTTTGTTTTTAATAAAAGTACCCTCTCCCCTCTCACAAATAACACTTTTGGTGACTTTACTGAACTGGGGGCAAGTGATTAATTGACCGAATGTGCATGTGTGCGTTCTGATCTATACTGTTGAACTTATAAATTACCACTATCTATGCAAAATACTGACGTAAAACTGTCTTCGTGTTGTATAAGACTCACAACAACCCTATGAAAGAGGCACTATCATAATCCCTGTTTTTCCTGTGGGAAAATGAAGAGGTTATATCGTAATGCTATGGCCAGGATTCAAATGTGGATCTACCTGACTCCAAAGTCACACACCCTTAGCCAATCTGCTGTACTGTATACAGAAGGATAGACAGATGGAGAGATGGGTGGATAGATGAGTAGATGATAGAAGAATGGTAGACTAGATGGAGGGATGGAGAGATGATAGATATGAAGATGTGGTTTCCTTTCACAGAAGAACATGCATGTATTCGTTTGTCCATTGTTTCAACATGTATTTACCAAGTCTATAACTTCTGGGAATAATACAGGAGGAAGAAGGGATTAGCTTCAGTTATTCAGTCAACAAATACTTTTTAAGTCTATTTATTGCTTCTCTAAGTAAGAAAAACAGCACTCCCAACAGGGTGTTAATGCCACCCTCCATGTAGCCCCCACCAGCCCCTGATCATACACACATGCATAACTAGTGTACTCAGAAACATCTCTGAACACAAACCCAAAACCTTCCCACGTGAGCCAGCCTCACAGAGCATCACATTTTACTGCCACGCCACCATGTGGCCCAACAAATATTTTCTATTGTATGCCTTTTTTGTACAAAACATGAAAATAAATGAGAATCTGCAGTACATAGAATAGGCTTTTCCTTACAGGGCTTGCAGACCATTGGAGGACAGCTTTTTAATGCTTTATCTGCATTTAGCATGACAATCCTCAGTGACTTCACACATTATCTCATTTGCTGTTAAAGAAATCCAAGTTTATATCTTCATTCTCATTTTAGATGAAGTGACTCATCCAAAATCACAAAACCAAGAAGTAGCAGGACCTGAGGAATCAGGATTTCTGACTTCTAGTCCAGTGTTTGCTCCTTCCAGAATACCATATTAATTTTATTTCATCTCTCTTTGTTTTAGGACAATCAACTTAAACTTAAACTCTACGAGGGCAAAAAGAAGGTAAAAATTATACAGGGCAATATAATCGCTTCCAATGGGCTCTTACACATCCTCGACAGACCTATGGACCAGGTAGCACCCACATTTGCAAGCAACACTGAGGTGAGATATTTCAGGTAAAAGTGATGTCACCACATCATCTTCCTTTGTTCCTTAGAAAATCACAGTGAAGAATGAAGAGTATGCCTCACTATGTGATTGAACCCACACAAGTACTCATAATGAGATCTCAAACATAGAGAAGATGGGGTTACTTGTCTGTTTTCAGTAGAATTCAGAGTATCTCTGCAGAGAGAAAGGCATGGATCATGTGTATATGGCCACATTGGACAGTTCAACTCAGTGGCCAATTTTCATGAACATTTATCCTTCATGTTTTATGGAGGAAGGCAGCCATCGCTATAATAAAATTTCTCTCTTCTGACCTATATGATGATAGCCAAAGGCTACGGCAGGACTGTGGTTCTGAATTACTGTTTAAATAACCATAGCAAACACTTACACACTGCAATTGATCAGGTCCTTTTATATAAATATTCACAATTACATATTATACTCTGCCATCAGTCTTTTTTAATATTTTTTAAATTTTATACATTTAATTACTGTACATCACTTTGTTTATAAGTTGAATATACACAACATAAATATGCTTCACACCAGTTCACTGGAAGGTACAAAACACATTATAATTGACAGGTAATAACCCATTTCTGTGTCCCATAAATGTCTTTGTTAGGGGTTGTATTTCCTAAACCACCTATTTTTAGTTGATATTTAAGTAAAATATCTCTTTTTAGAAAACCATAATGACAATGCTACAACCAAGATATAGCAAGTTCAGATCTTTGTTAGAGGTATGTACTTTTCACAAATTTCTGAAAAATGGTTATTTTAAGCCCTTTATAAAATTTGCAGGGATGTTGATTATAAATACTTTCTGGGGAATTATTGGATCATCAGAAAAGTTATGATATATTTTTCTATGCAAAAATGCATCACAACTTTTCTGATGACCCAGTACTTCAAATATGTGTCTAATAAAGGTTGCAGGTGTAAAATTTCATTTCTCAATTCTCAAATGCAGGAAACCAATATGGGACATGCCTTAGATAAGGATGGGATTGGTGGACCATACACCATTTTTGTTCCAAGTAATGAAGCATTGAACAACATGAAAGATGGCACCCTCGATTATCTCCTTTCTCCAGAGGTATCATATCCTACTTTCTCTGACGATATCATGTCAGCATCACTGTCTCAGTCTCTGTCCAAACTGAGTAGCAAATAAATAACACATATATGACTATGTACCTTCCTACAACCAAGGTAGACATTACTAATCAATCACACTACCCCTGAATGTGGCTTCAGTCTCCTCAATAGAGTTCCAAGTAGGTACAATCAGTCAATTAGCCTTGACACCAGAAATAAAATCTTTTTGTACTCCAGATCTAAATAGTTGGTTTGATATGTCCTAGTTCTTCCAATATTTCTCAGCAGTAAAATCAACATTTTGGATCTGCCAGTGGCATGGCAGTTATGGTGACTGGACCCCACATGGCTGATTATGCAGTTCAAGTCTCAGACCTGGCAGCTTGAAAATTACAGCAGGAGCATGTGTGTGCTTGCCCAAAATCTCGAGAGGAGAAAGGGACTGTGATGCGGCCACAAGTGATTTCTCTCTCACATACACTCATGCATGCACATGAAAAAAGTTTTGCCCTAGGGCAAAACTTAAAAAAAAAATCAACATTTTAAGTTTTCTCCAATTCTAAAACCAGAAAAGGAAACCTAAACTAGGCCACTCAGGGCCAATCCTGGGCTAAACTTTAAAAGATATAGATGTTATTTTGAGATGTTCTAGTTTTTCCTTTCTACTGCTTTCTTATCTCTCTTAATAACCCTTTCCTTATACACCAGGGCCCTCCAATTCTCTCACATTCTCCTCCATAAAAGAGATCATTAAAGATGTCAATAACTTCTCACACTAGAGTATAAATGGCTGAAGTCATTTCAAGTGGTTGCGCTCTTCGAAATAACAGCTTTAACCTGGAGAAGATTCCAGGGCCCTGAAATTATGTCACTATCTTAGCAATGAGAAAAGGCTATCTATGACTTCACAAAGATCTTGTTGACTTTACAGAATGAGAGGAGGAGGGACTAAATCTTTTTTTTCTAATTAATTAAAATGTGATTTTCCATCCAGAATATACGGCGTAGTGGCTTAATCATACATGTTATTATCAATAATTTTCCATTTCTAGTTATATACATATATACATATATGTATGTGTGTATATATACATTTGTATATATATTTTTTCATATATATGTATATATATTTTTTCCACCTATTTCTTACCCTCTGCCATTCCCCACCCTCCTCCCACAGTATCTCTGGTGTCTACAGTTGCTTTCCATTCTTTTTTTTTCCTCACATTTTATTGATTCACAAAATATTTTAAATAATCTAACTACTTTCAATAACAAGGTCAGCTGATATATACATACCTGTGAATACATGTCTGACTACATGAATACAACTCTGAATAGAATGAATATACTATAAAGTAGCACCCCGCTGATGCTATATAGCTTACTGTGGTCATTAATAGGTACTAAATCTTTTAAGATAGTGTTTCTCCAACTTTATTGCACTTAAGTATCACCCATAGAATTTACTATAAATAGCCAGATTCAAAAGCCTCATTCCAAGCATTATGACTTAAGTGCTGCTATAATAAGGCCCAGCTTACAAAAATATTTTACCATTCTGAGGGCTGTGGATTCACACTAATTACTGTGTCTTTTGCCATGTAGAACCTTCTTAGTCTGATGTAATCCCACTTGTCTATTTTGGAGATTATCAGCTATGCTGTGGGGGTTTTATTTAAGAAGTCTTTGCCTACCCCAATGTCTCCCAGAGTTTCCCCAGTGTTTTCCAGGAGAAGTTTTACAGTTTAGGTCTTAGATATAGATCTTTGATCTACCTTGACTTGATTTTTGTCAAAGGTGAGAGGTAGGAGTTTAGATTCATCTTTCTGCGGGTATTTTCTTACATTGGAAAATGTATATCCACCATATGAAAGTATTTGCTACAGATTTGCATTTAAAAAGCCAATTCTTCCAGGGTCTTGAAAATAGAAAGTTATTTTAAAATATGATTCATGTTTATGTCTTTTGTAACCTAGTTATTGCAGTGAAATTGTTACACCTCTTTTTAGAACTCATAGTCAATGTTTAAAATGACTGGACTGGCCAAAGTGTTTTCTTACAACCACCTCTGTTCAGAAAGTTCTCTTTTTTTTTTTTTTTTTCACCAGAAGGCAGGTATGCTTGCCAGAGGGAGGGGTTGAGGGGATGAGAAAGCATCCTCCTACCCCCTACAGGGAATGTTCTCACAGCAATTTCTCCATTTTTCCCACCTTTTGGGATTTGAGGCATACACGCACTCATACCCAAAATGTTTCTCAAGCCATTAGGTCCGGAACTTAAACTGTGCTATCAACCATGTGAGATTCGGCTCTTTTTAAATTTTTTTTTAATTTAACTTTATTTATTTATTTACTTATTTTTAATTTGACTAGAGAGGGCAAGAGTG
>NW_006159512.1:6791928-6802958 GCF_000334495.1 Tupaia belangeri chinensis
AAGAGTGAGGAGAGAGAGAAAGTGAGAAAGCAAGCCACCAGGTCTGGGACTCCAACCGTGGCCAACCATGTGGGAGTCCAGTGCCCTTATCCACCAGGCCACCTGCCGGCCCCTGAGATTCAGCTCTCAATCACCACACCACTGGTTGACCTCAGAAGGTTCTCCTTTTTTTCCTCTTATAACTCCTTCCTTGGTGGCTGTAGCTAGCTTATTTATTTAGGCTCCTAAGAATAGATTGTGTAGATCTTTTCCCAGGTCTGTTGATGAGATCACATTGGCAGCTCCAAATTAGTCTTTGCTGGGCATATTTACACCACAGAAATTAGCCAATGCTATAAATCAAGGATATCCCCCAGACTCCATAGAATTGAATTGCCAGTATGCCACTGCTCCTGGCTTTCAGTCTTGTTTTTCTCAAAGGCAGCATCATTCTGCCTGCAAATAATATAAAATTTCACATCTCTTTGTTCTGGGTCAAAGACTCAATTTCTAGGTGAGGGATAGAAAAATTATCTCTGCCTCTTCCTCAGATCCAAAGCCTATATGAGTTAAAATTTCTCACCCTATGAGAAACTCCTCTCTGCATCCTTCTTAATAACACCCTTCAGTGTTATCCTCAGGAAAAGACCTAGCTATAAAGTATGCACTGGCTATACCAATAAAATGGAAAATAAACCAGTTTCATTAGAAGAGTTTCTAATTCTGGTTTTCAAATGCCATTTTTCTTTCCAGTGCATTTTTCTACTTCTCCTCAAAGCAAAATTTCAGTCTGGAAACCATCCCATCCCCATAAAGACCACGGATACTGATTACAGTCCTAGTTTATGTCTTCATTACTGAACTAGACAGAAACAAAAGCAAAGGGAACAAGAGATTTGCCCTTGCCAATTCATAGATACCTTGCAAGTAAAATGGGATAAAGGGAGATGAGTTTACAGAGTTCAATTAACAATTTTGTAGAATTGCTTTCCCTTTCTGTCCCTGGTACCAAAGGACTTGAGGTTCTTTTTTACCTAAAGCGGCAGGAAGACATGAGTGTCTACATAAAGGAGAGAATGCATTACACCAAAAGCTCTCCAGCAGCAGCCATTGAATGCACATCTGTCAAATCGAACAATATGCAAGTGTATTCCAGATGCACTATGGCTTCAGTAGCCCCCACTGTGGCGGGAGGGATGCTGATCAATTCCTTTATCCCTTTCATTCTCCTTTTTCTTGTAAAAAGGACCTAATGCCAATTAATTCTTGAGGCTTTAGAAGTGGATTATCCAATTGATCAATTCTTTTCTGTAGTTCAGAGGACTGGAAGGTATCCATAGCACTCTATTTTGCTGACAAAACTGAGACACTTCAAGGGTAAAGTGATTTAGTCAAGGTTACACAGAAGTAGAGCCAAGATTAGAACTCAGGTTTCTAAGGACCAGCTCACTGTTTTCCCCCCAAGATCCCTCCCCTCTTCTTTTGACTTTTTGGCACTAATGTTTATGGGCCTATTATGTGCCCCATATACCATGCTGGTTGGGGACACAGAAATTAATAAACCAGACAGCCCCACTTCCCTGCCTTCCAGGAGTTTGCAGTTCAGTTACACAGAGGCTGGGAGAGGGGCACTCAGGTTCAGGAGAGCTTTATTCCATCCAGGACATCAAGCTATTGGGACCTCTCCCTAAGATTATCAGCCTCTTGACAATCATTAGCATCTTGATTTGTGCTTAAACCAGAAGGACTGTGACTGTGCCACTTAAATATGGAATTCAATGGTCACAAAGCTTGTAAAGTTCAGCTCTGACTCAGCTGGGAACATGCAGAATTCCTGCAACAGACCCCAGCTGCCACTAACTTATCCCTCAAAGAGAGGGATCCCATACTCCTCCATTCTGCAGGCTCCCTTCAGGGACTGCGCATCTTGTCTATGATCTCTTTTTTCTCCACTGCTCCTTTAGTTTTCTGGGCATGAAAAACCTTGAAACAGTTTCAAGGAAGAAATGACCTTACTGTGGAAGGAAAAGGTGATCAGGACCTTGGAAGCACATATTTCTAAATGACCAGCATGTGGCCTGACAAGCGGACACATACTTATATATGTGAAATAGAGTCACAAAAACTGAGGCTGTCTTTAGGAATGTGTGATGTAACCTTAGGCCTTTGGAGAAGTAACAGAATAGAGTGAGAACTTGGGCTTATTCTTAGGTTCATAGCCTGACTTAGTTTTGTAGCCTTGGACATGTCTTTGAAACTCAGTGTTATCACATATAACATGGGTTGATAGTAGTCCCTACATCACAATGATGTTGAGTGGATTAAATGAGATGCAGGTAATTGTGTTTACAAAACAGCCTCTTCCACCAAGTATGATTTTGATGGGTGTTAGTTATTATTGGGGATGGGATTTTTCTCAACAAGTTTTACCAATAAAGAGGTTATAGATCATTTATTTTTCTTCATTATGTATCTAAGTCATTCAAAGAGGCTCCCACAAAAGTAAGAGTGTCGTGTTTTCATCATTGACTAACGAAGTATTTTGGTTCCTTTGCAGGGATCTAGGAAGCTTCTGGAACTTGTCAGATACCACATCGTCCCATTTACCCAGGTGGGCCTGACTTTCAACTGCTATTTTTTCCCTAATTCTAAGATATCTGACCTAGTCCTGAATTCCAGTAGTTTGGTGCTGAAAATGTTATGACATTTCTTTTTTTAGCTCTAAGAAAACCCCTTGGCATGAATACTGAGCCCCTTTCCAGTGAAATCTTCAAAGTCACAAGAACTCATGACATCAAAGTTCCCACTACTTATTTCATAAACTTTGAAAGCTTTTTTTTTCCTTTTCAGTGAAAATCTTGAGAAATCAGAGCCTTGTGTGTTTTTCCAAATGCCTCCATTGTTCTCTTCTTCTTGCAGCTTGAAGTAGCCACTCTCATTTCCACCCCTCACATCAGGAGTATGGCCAACCAGATCATACGATTTAACACAACTGACAATGTAAGTAAGAAACCCACTACTGGCGTCATTACAGTTTTGCCCCAATGGTGACAATTCATCAAGTTAGTCTACCTCTATACTAACTCATAGGCTTAAAATTTTTATGATCTCAGAAAGTAGAGGTCAAGAGGACCTGAAGTAGGAGGTGAAGGTTTTGGCCAAACTTTGAAGGCTGAGTACAGTGAACTTGAGCAGAGATGAATGGCAGAAAGTTCTGGGGAAAAGAACATGTGCAAAGACTCTGAGGTGGGACAGAACATGACTTTTTTTTAAATCTCAAAGCAGATGATATTATTCAGCTAACTCCCTTGGGTTGTAATAGCAGCAAATATCTAGCCATGTAGAGTGATTGTGTCTCCTGTAGAATCACTGTTGAGGGTGAGAATGATGACCTTATCCCCTCTCAACATATACCTACACAGTGCCTATTCTGTGCCAGAAACGCTCCTACGTCCTGAGGAGAGACCAATGAACAAACACATAAAGTTTGGGTTCCATGGAACTCTCATCTATATAAATAGGAGGATAGATC
This sequence comes from Tupaia belangeri chinensis, assembly GCF_000334495.1. NCBI lineage: Eukaryota > Metazoa > Chordata > Mammalia > Scandentia > Tupaiidae > Tupaia > Tupaia belangeri. Next base: position 6,795,440 of record NW_006159512.1, read on the forward strand.
ATGAATAAGTTTAAAAAGTAAAATACAGCATACATTAGAAAAATAGTGATGGAGAAAGACAGGAAACAGGGACGGGGAATAGAAAGTGAGAATGGAGCTGACACTTCAAATAAAGTGCCCTTGAACTGTCTCACGGAGAAGAAAACTTCTCAGCAAAGGTCTGAAGGAAATGGAGAAAGAGCAGTGTGGTATTTCTGGGAAGAGCAGTCCCGAGACAAGAAACAGCAAGTGCAAAGGCCCAGAGTCAGGAACATGACCAAGCTGTCTGAGGAACAGCAAGGCCAGTGTGGTTAGAACAGAGGGAGAGAAGGGGAGAAAGGAAAGAGGAGGGCAGGAAGTAAGAGGGGAAGAAGAGGTGGGGCAGGTCACTCATCGCCTCAGAAGTCAAGGTAAGGATGCAGGCTCTTCCTATGTGCGAAATAAGAAGTAAACGGGGGATTAAGAGTATAGAGATGACATTCTCTATCAGACATAGGTTTTGAGACTGGTTGCAACATTTTATTGCAATTATCAGGAAAAGAATGTTGGTAACTCAAACCAGGCTGGTAGCAGGGACATGGTAAGAAGAGGTTGATTGCTGAATGTATTTTGAAAGTAGACCCAAAAGAATTTGCTGATAAATTGGATGAGGGGTGAATACAAAGGAAACGAAAGATAATTCCTAGGATTTTTACTTGAGCACTCAGAAGGATGAAGTTACCATTAATACTACAGAAGAAGCAAGACTGGGGAGAAAGTGGAGATAAAAATCTTGGGACCAGCAGTTAGCGTACCCAAAAGAATTTGCTGATAAATTGGATGAGGGGTGAATACAAAGGAAACGAAAGATAATTCCTAGGATTTTTACTTGAGCACTCAGAAGGATGAAGTTACCATTAATACTACAGAAGAAGCAAGACTGGGGAGAAAGTGGAGATCAAAAATCTTGGGACCAGCAGTTAGCGTAATGGCTATGTCGCTGGACTCCCATGTCGTTGACCGTGGTTTGAGTCCCAGACCCGGTGGCCTAAACCCATGCCGGGCATGTGTGCATGCATGCCCAGCATGGCCATCCCCCCTAGGGGGTTATTTCTCACTTTCTGTCTCTGTCTCTGTCTTTCTGGCAAGCGCACGCACCCTATAGCAAAAATCTCTCCAAAAAATCTTTCTTGATTTGTTAATTTTCTGTTCCTTCCACTAAAACATGAACTCAAACTTGTCTATTTGTTGGTTCACTTCTGTATTTCCAGGACCTAAGGCAGAACATAATTTAAGAGCAACAGATGTACAAATGGAATTCATCTCAGAAAGGAAAAAAGTTTTCCTAAGGTCCCATAGCAAATATATTGTGATGGAATAGTCATACTTCTTCCTATTCAAGCACCTGCAAGGACTATTTTTATAAAGACACCCTTGCCTGGTATCAACCAAGAATTCATATAACATATTCAATCTTTCCCTGTCAGCCAAACCCCCTAACAGCAACCTTCCCTCCAATAAAAAGTGAGTGGGGCCAGCCTTGTGGCCTAGAAGCTAAGGGAGCCAGATCCCATGTTATCAACCATGGCTGGAATCCCAGCCCTGTAAGCTTGAAAAGCACGTGAGCATATGTGCCTAAAATCCCAACAGGATGAAGAAGGGATTGTGGCATGACCCTACCCCATTGAGAAGTGTTTTCTCCCTCTCTCTGTCTCTTTCTGGTGTGCACATATGCCTTCTGGTAGTTAAAAAAAAAAAAAAAAAAGCTAAGTGATACTGAGGGCTTTTATAATGAGGTTGCCACATTCACACTTGCCTGGGGGTTGTTGGTGCTCCTGCAGTGCAGAATGAAGGATGCCATTGCTTCTTTCCAGGGACGGATTCTGGCAAATGATGTAGCAATGGAAGAAATCGAGGTTGCTGCCCAAAATGGCCGGATTTATACACTGAGTGGAGTTCTCATTCCTCCCTCCATTGTTCCGATTCTGCCACATCGATGTGATGAAGCAAAGCGAGAAATGAAACTGGTAAGAAAACTAGGAAAAGACATAGGGGCCCTCAAACAGCTCCTCAGAGCAAACAACATTCCAGTCCTCACAATTCCAAGAAAGCTAGCAGGGACCAGCAGATGGCGTAATGGTTACATCACTGGACTCCCACATAGTCCACAGTGGTTTAAGTACTGTCCAGGCACGTGTGCATGTGTAGCCAAAATCCCAAGTGGAGAATGGAGGAGGAGAGATTGTGGCACAGCCATCCCCTCTGGAGAGGTGATTTCTCACTTTCTGTCTCTGTCTCCCTCTGTATCTCCGGTGAACACATGCACCCTATAGCAAAAATCTCTCTCTAAAAAAAAAAAAAAAAAAAAAAAGTTAAAAAAACAACAACAACAAAAAAAAAAAAAGAAGAAGAAGAAAAGAAGAAGGGACCCACGGATGGCATAATGTTTCTATAACTGGATCACTGGACTCCCACATGGTCGACTGTAGTTGAGTCCCAGACCCAGTGGCTTAAAATCATGTCAAGTGCATGTGCCCAAAATCAAAAAATGGAGAAGGGACTGCAGCGTGGCCATCCCCCCAGGGGGTAATTTCTCACTTTCCGTCTCTCTGTCTCTCCAGCACTACATGTGCCCTATAGCAAAAATCTCTCTTAGGAAAAAACAAAAAGATAGCTGGCAAACTTTTATCACAGGAGCCTCATCCCTAAGAGGCTTCTATCTTCATGAAGAGGCAGGTAAGTCTGAGGTCCTGTCTCATAAACTGTGAGCCAAGGTTCCTGGGTGAATTTCTACCTTGACAGATACTACCCAAATATATTAGTTTCATAGAGCTTCCATAACAAATTGTCACAAACTGAGTGGCTTAACACAACCATAGTTTATTCAATCATAGTTTAAGGTATCAGGTTCAGGTGCTAGACTCTCACATGGCCGACCATGGTTCAAGTCCTGGCTTGAAATTCATGCGGGGCATATATGCATATGTGCCCAAAATCCCAGGAGGAAAGTGGAGGAGAAAGGATTGCAGCATGACCATCCCCCTGGGAAGTGATTTCTCAATTTCCCTCTCAGCCTCTCTGTCTCTAGCAAGCACACGTGCCCTATGGCAAAAACCTTAAAAACAAGTTTACACCAAAACAAACTAGAAATTTAGTTTAATTTTTCCATAAATGTTTAAAGTCCCCTCATGAAGTCATGTTCTCAGCTTATGGGGAGATATGAACTTTTGGACACTATTCCACCAAAACTTCTGGATCAGATCAGAGTTTTCTTCCCCCATCAGTTTCCTCCTCCTTCTTTTCTCTGCCTCTATCACTTAGGACCACCCTGCTTTACCACAATAGCTTTACTCTCTCTAAAAGGGACTTAAAATAGAATGTCTTCCTGGGTAAGCTACTTGGCTTGAGCCAGTCAACCATCATACCGCAATTCTTTTCAGAAACTAGACTTTCTGTTTCCCTCTGAGCTCTGTTTTCTCGTTCCTATTTTCACAGAAAATGTTTGGCTCAGCCAGCTTTAATAAAAGCACCCCAAATTCCAGTGCTGCCATACATGCAATATTTCAGTTTCCATGGAAACCATTACCTCAATTTGGAGCAATAATAGGTCCAGATCTTTCTTTTTAGAACATTTCAATAATAGGTCACTGGTTGTTATGTTATCCTTAAAACATGAGACTGGAACAAGGAAAAATGGTGCTTTTTTAAATTTTGTTTTGTTGATCTGTCATCTTGTTATAAAGACTGAAAATAACTAGCTGAGCACCTGGCACAGGATTGTGGCTGATTCTTTTTATTCTCAATTTCTTAATTGATGCAATGACTATCATGTGTTTTAGGCTATTAGGGATGGGACTGGTCCTCTGTGCCAGTCAGATACCATCTGGGGAATTGGATTCCATTCTGAGCACTCCTTCTTCAGAGAGGCAGTAACCTGGTCACTCTCCTAGAGGTCCCTAGTAGGGATTTATATTTGGTTCATTCTTTGGTGGGGGGGGAGCATTGGCAGATGCATTACCTGACTTAGACCAGGCCAGCGAGAATTGTCTCCTAGCCCAAAGATGAAAATATTGGAAAATAGGGCCTCTGCAGGAAAGAGCAAAGGACTAGGAGTTAATAATTAAATGTGTCCTTTAGAGCTCCCGCACACTAAGCAGCTGCTGTTGAAGTTCAGGGGAAGTCTATGGAGGGAAAAGGGCAGCCTTATTGCCTGCCTTGTTTCAGGCCTGTTCTATTCCAGGTTGTTCCAAAGCTTATTATCCATCCTTCTGAAGGACAGAATCAAGATGTGGCTTTGAGCTACAATCCTAAGAATTTTGATTACACAGAGAAAAGAACATCCCAATAGCTACCTTAGAAAGACTTTTTTTTTTTTTTTTTTTTTTTTTTTTTTTTTTTTTTTTTTTTTTTGCTATTTCTCTAGGTCCCTCTAGGTTCAAGTCAAATCTACATGCTCTGCATGGTTCAGGATAGTTTTGATTGCATCTACGATCATTTAAATGTAGTCTCTGAAACATATTTAGAACTAACAAAGAACAGGAGTAGCTGGTACCTTCTAAAGTCTGTTTTCACCAGGTTGAACCCATGTCTGCCTTTGGGCATGCATGTTTGGATTTTAGAGGTTTAGTAAATTGCTCTCTACTAGAGTCCCTGCAGAAAACAGATTTTAATCTGAGATGGTCCAGGTGACAAGGATTTAAAGAGAAGCTATTGCAAAGGTATGGGGAGTCCTAAGCAAACCAACAAGTGATGCTGAGGCATTCAGGGAGAAGCAGTGGCAGGACACTACTAGAACCGAGGACCAAAGAGCCTGGGGGAGAGGGTATGGAGTCCCTGAACTCAGTAGTGCAGGAAGGGCAGAAAAAGTGACACCCATCAGAAGCTATATGGACACTGCCAACGTAGAGAAGGGACAGGGAAGAAATCCTCAGCCTTGCTCTCTTCCTAACCAATAATATATTGCTGCTGTCCCACATTGGCCAACATCAACTGGAAGCTGGCGGGCCCGAGAAGCCAACCTTCAGGGTCCAGCGGCTGGGGCACAGAATTGGGTAGTTACAGAATGGATCTAGAAAGATTTGGAGACATACACCCCATTTCTTACCTCCTAAATTCAGAACCTATGGAGGAGAACCCAGGGAAACTGAAGAACAGAGATTCCACATTCAGCCTCATTACTGCCAGGCTAATTGGAAAACATGGCTTTCAGTCCACGGCCAGTGCTAATATTTCACCTCCAAACAGGTGTCCCCTATAGGGCAGGTGTCTTCCTATAGGCAGAGAGATCAGAATGCTGAGGCCTGTAGACAGTCTTGCTCTGAAAGAAGGAGAGGAAGGAGCGGCTCTGAGCAGGTTCAGTTCCTTCTCCAAAAACCACCCCACCCCTAGCACTGACTTCATCTTGTCTCCCTGGGGAGGAGTCGGTGGGGGGTAGGAAGAGGCCAGGAGTGTAACTCTGGTAGAACTCCCTGCACAAGGAGGGAAGTATGAGGGCAGGACGAGATGTCCCCTTCTGTCTCCCATCAGAGGGACACTTGTGCTGATCTGCTGTTCTTTCCTTCCAGGGCACCTGCGTGAGCTGTTCCGTGGTATACTGGAGCAAATGTCCAGCTAACTCTGAGCCCACAGTGAGTGTGACAGCTTCCTGAGACCACAAATTACCCAAGTAACCCCACTAATGTGGGTTCTCAGCCTTCCTGCCTTCCTTATTTAGAAGTTACTCATTTTAACTGAGTAAATGTAAGATTAGCTCTTAGTCTGCCATATGGGGGAATGGTAGAAAGACAACCCACATGGGGCCAGTAGATGGTGTAATGATTACATCGCTGGACCCCTCAGAGTCATGGTAGTCTACTGTGGTTCGAGTCTCTGACCTGGAGCTTAAAACTCACACTGGCACATGACTGTGCGTGCCCAAGATCCCAAGAGGAGAATGGAGAAGGGATTGCAGCATGGCTATCCTCTCTGGGAGGTGATTTCTTGCTTTTTGTCTCTCTGTCTCTCTCTGTCTCTCCTGCAAGCACATGCGCCTTACAGCAAAAATCTCTCCCCAAACAAAATAAAGAAAAAGAAAGACAACCCACAAACCTGTGTTTGAATCCTTGCTCACTGACCCTGGCAAGTTGTTTAACTTTTTTATTCTAATTTTCTTCTCCTATAGATAATAATAGCAACAATATTAGTATAGGTAAAAGCCAAGCACAAGACCTAAAGCAAATAGCCTTTCAGTAAAGGTTCTTCTCAACTTTTCCCTCTTAAATAAAATTCAGTATTTGTATGTGTTTCTCCCAGGAATTATTCCGGAGAAACCTAAAAGAAATAGCAGGAAAAGTACATAGTTTCAGGCAGACAGGAGAAATAAATTCTAGCAATCTGTTTTACAGCATGAAAATTCTAGTTGAGAATGATGAACTGTGTAATTCAAAATTTCTTAGAGTAGATTCTGAATGGTCTCACTGCAAAGAAATAATAAATATATGAGGCAATGAATATGTTAATTAGCTTGATTTAAAAATCTCAAAACATATACATACAACATAACATCATTGTACTCCACAAATATGTATAATTTTGTCAGTCAAAAATTTTAAATAAAGTAAATATCAGGAAATTGACTTTGGAGCTATCAAAACCTTTTTAACACTGATAGAATTCCGCACACATTTATTGAGGATTAATTATATATTAGACATGCATTGTCTGGGAGCATACAGATAAACAAGATATTGGCTTATTGTGTGTGTTGGTTTGTCTTGAGAAGCTCAGTCTAAAAAGGAAAACAGACAGTTGTACAATAATCTATAATTAACACACCAGCTACTTTATGGCAAAAGCAAAGTGTTCTAAGGTAAAAATGACATCCGTTACTGCCTATAATTTGATCATAAGAGAGAGCTTTGGGGGAAGGGGGGGCAGGTGCAATGGCAGCACAGTTGTAACACAGTGCTCTACAAGCTGACTATATGGGAGGGTTCCAGGTTTGTGTCCAGAGACCTCTCTGAGCACACCAGGCACAGATGCCCATGATCTGGGGCTGGCTGGGGGTTCAGGGTAGATGGCAGCATGGATACCATGTTGGGATGTGTAGTATTCTGTTTGGGGGTTGCTAAGAGAAATACCTGAGTCTGAGTGATTTTATAAGGAAGGCAGAGGTTTATTAACAAACTTACCATTCTGGTGACTGAAAAGCCCAAAGGCTCAGGCCTATAGCATGTCTAATGGAAACACAGAGGACAGGAGGTGCATGCAGAGAAAAAGAGCTATAGTCTGGTCTCTCTCTTTTATATCAACTAGCTCTCTTGAGAACTAACCTCTTCTCATAAGAGATAGAACTCATTGGGTCTTATGAGACATCGCCGATCTATTTAGAAGAGTGTTGCCTCCACAGTGCAATCACCACAGTCCAATCATTGCCCACTAGGCCTTCCCACTTCCCAACATCAAATTCCAAAATATGAAACTTTGATGGACAAACTATCATCCAAACTGTAGTAGAACTTCTCTCTCTCTCTCCCTCCCTCCCTCCCTTTCTCTCTCTCTCTTTCTCTCTCTATTCCTTCCC
>NW_006159512.1:6802989-6803932 GCF_000334495.1 Tupaia belangeri chinensis
CACCCACCCACCCCTGCCCAGGAGATGGCCTGTTGCAATCCCTTCTCTTCCATTCTTCTTTCAGGATTTTGGTCATGTATGCACACAAGCTTAGCATGAGTTTTAAGCCATGGGGTCCAGGAGTTGAAGCATGGTCAACTACTTGGGAGTCCAGCAATGTAACCATTATACCATCTGCTGGTCCCAATAAATGGATTTTTTAAAAAAAGAAGTAAAGAAGTTCCAAACCAGAAGTTTCATAAAACACAAGATTAGATCACTATGGAAGGTGATGAATGCTCCAGTGTAATCCCATTGTGAAGTATTTAATAAAGCAAAACATTGAAGTTAAAATAAGTGCAGGTGTTCAGATATTTATTTTGCTTAGTGGAGCCATCATCCAGGTCCTTCAGGGAGGCTGTCAAGTAGAGAATGTGAGCGGGAGGAGAAGAGGAAATTGTGTTGGCTAGTATTAGGGTGCTGGCTGTGTACCAGACATTGTTCTCAACACTGGATACAGCCATCCTGGGTAGCAGCCATGTTATCATCATAACCACTGTGTGACTGGGAAACCACAGCAAGGAAACATAAAATGCCTCACACAAGGATGCAGCTGACATGTGGGAGTGCCACAGTCTGGACTGTGTGTTTAACCACCTTCCTTGCTTGCCCAGAGAGAGAGGAAGAGGAAGCAAAAGAAGGGATAATGAAACATGTTGGTAGGAGCTAAAAGAGCCCCCAGGTTACCCTCCTGAGAGCCTATCATCTATGCCTGGTTACTTATCCTGAAACTCAACAAGAGGACTGCAATGTTCCTTCTTCAAAGACATCAGTTATATGTGTGTGCATGTATGAGTTTTTGTTGTTGTTGTTAATATCAGAGGGTGTGGCCTTTTGGCCAGAACCACCATCTTCCAGTAATTAACCAAAATGACAAACACAAAGGGACAGAGGAGAGGCACAC
>NW_006159512.1:6803960-6827510 GCF_000334495.1 Tupaia belangeri chinensis
ATGTTCTCTAGGCCTTTTAGAAAACGTGGAGTGGTTCCTTTGGCAAAGTATATGGGAATCTACAAGAAAGGTGATATTGTAGACATTAAGGGAATGAGTACTGTTCAAAAAGGAATGCCCCACAAATGTTACCATGGCAAAACTGGAAGAGTCTACAATGTCATCCAGCATGCTGTTGGCACTGTTGTGAACAAGTTAAGGGCAAGATTCTTGCCAAGAGAATTAATGTGTGTATTATATTAAGTGTTCTAAGAGCAGAGATAGTGTCCTAAAACATGTGAAGGAAAATGACCAGAAAAAGAAGGAAGCCAAAGAGAAAGGTACCTGGGTTCAACTAAAGCGCCAGCCTGCTCCACCCAGAGAAGCACACTTTGTGAGAACCAATGGAAAGGAGCCTGAGCTACTGGAACCTATTCCCTATGAATTCATGGCATGATATGAGTGTTAAAAATAAACTAATCTATGGTCTTAAAAAAAAAATACATCAGAGGGTATGTGCATGTGCATGAGAGAGAAAGAGGAGAAAGAAAGTACCCTCCATTGGAGTGTAGTCACACCACAATTTTTTTGCCTCCATTTCTCTGTCAGTGTTTGGGGCATACAGTGACTGGGCCTGGGAGTCAGTCAGTCATGTGGGATCCAGCTCCTTATGCACAGGTCTTAATTTCTATGCTGTAAGACCAGTCCAGATTTTAGGAGTCTAGGGCCTATGAAGGTATCACTGCTCTCCTCTTGAACAAGAGCCTAAAATGAGGTGAGCTTGACAAAAGTTTATCTGATACAATTTGGAGCCAGAAACAAAATTTTCTTTCTTTTCTTTAGAGAGATTTTTGCTGTAGGTTGCATGCCCTCTCTGGAAAGGCAGAGAGAGACAGAGACAGACAGCAAGACATCACCTCCCAAGGGGAATGGCCACACCGCAATCCCTTCTCCTCCATTCTCCTCTTGGGATTTTGGGCACGTACATACACATGCCCAACATGAGTTTTAAGCCACCAGGTCCAAGACTGGAACCGTGGTTTAACTATGTGGGAGTTCAGTGACATAACCATTATGCCATCTGCTGATCCCAAACCTAAATTCTTATGACAGAATTTAAAATCAACACTATTGTTCCATTTCACAGATTAGGCTGCTGAGGTCTACAGAGAATGTGTGATTTGCCAGTGATCCCAAAGTTAGAAGAGGGTAAGACCCAGTTCTCTGGACATGAAACGTACTAGTAGTGTTACTTAGGGAAAAAATGCTTTCACCTGTTTGGGCCCCAGTTTCTTTGTCTATAATAAAGTCATGAAAACCATCCATACGGAATTGCATATTGAAGAACTCATATGTGCAATGTGTTTGGCCTGTACTGAGTTCTCAGTAAATGATAGTTCTAGATAATTACGAGTGGGCACCAGGTTAAAGAAAGGAAGCATACATTTTTTTTTTTAATGAGAGTGAGTGAGAATGGACAGGAGGAGCAGAGAAAGATGAGAGAGAGATTTTTGATGGTATCTGACCACATCATGATCCTTCCTGCTCCAGCCTTCTAGGCACACAGGTGCACAGCACTTGGACAGCCTGCTGAGGTAGGGCTGGGAGCTGAGCCCAGACTTCCCATGCACTGTGCAGCAATGCCCTCCCATTTGTTCCACCACCTGGGCCAGAAAGATGCATTTAACTATGCTCCCCACTTCTAAGACAAAAACTCAGACTATTGTTGTTCCATTTGGTGGATCTTTCCACAAAGTAGAGATAAACTCCTAACTGGTTCCAAAATGTCTATATAAGAGGAGTTTGGTCTGGCCCTGTGGCCTTGTAGTTAAGGGAGGTGGCTCCCACATGGCTGATCGTAGTTCAAATCTTGGCCCTGGCAAATTAAAGAACATGTTGGGCACATATATGTACATGCTCAAAATCCTGATGGAAGAGAGGAATGGAGGAAAGTGGAATGCAGCATAACTGTACCCCTGTGGGTGATATTCAGTCCCCCTCTCTTTCTGTTGAGCACATGCACTCCTCTGAGAATTTAAAATCAAAATTAAAAAGAAGAGCTTAAGGCTGACTATAGATTGGAAGAGGAAGCCAGATCACATCCAAAATGGATAGGACAGTGTTCCTGATGAATCAGCAATGTCTGCCATGGCATGAGAGGGGTACAGATGTACTTGTGCCATGGACTGTGTAAACCCTGGCTGTATTCTACCACCAAGGAAGCAGCTTTGAGAGAGTGAGCAGGCTCCAACTTGGACCCAGGTGTGCTGGCATGGTCTGGTGCTCTTTGCCAGTGTAGGTGGTGACGTGGAAGTAGAGTGGCAGCTGATGTGAGCGTTGTGCGATGTCCAGAGGACGCTGAATGCAGGATACAGTGCTCTTCCTCATTGGCTTTCTTTCAGGCACTCTTCACACACAGATGTGTCTACACTGGCAGAATAAGGAGCCTGAAGAGTGGTTGTGCACGATACTGTAATGCCACTGTGAAGGTGAGGAGTGTGTGACTGAGCCCTGTTCAAGCAACCAAGGGCTAGACAGCTCGAGGGCCACACCTTGAGCCCCAAGGTCTGCATGGTCACAGATGGTCTATGGGTCCTTGGCAATGTCTTCCTGTAGAAGAATCAAAGGGTGGGTTTTCTATATGGCAGCCAGGACATCCCTTTTTTTGTTGGACTCTCCTTTCTCTATCCCTCTTAACACAAAGTCCACATTTTTAACACACATACATACTCGTACCCTCATTCCTGCCTCCATGCATGCACACCTGCCATTCCCTTCCTCAAAATGTGCTACCAGGTTCTCTAGGAGCTGGCTCATTTTTCAAATCTTTGTGTAATTTCACCTTCTCTGTCACCACCCAATCCACAGTAAGTCCCTCCAATGCCCCCAGCTTTTGGCCTAAATTGCCACCACTTAATTGTAATTCATTTTCTCAGCCCTTACCATTTACTGAAGTGATCTTCTTTATTTGTTTTTGTAATTTCTGTATTGATCTTTCCTGACTAGAAAACAGGCTCCTTGAGCACAAGCCTTCATCTGTCTTGATGAAGTATTAGAGCCAGGTTTGCACCACAGCAGATGCTCGGGAGATTTGTGGTGACCAGATGACTGAGCACTAGCCATGCCATCATCTGCACCAGAGAAGGCGAGCTTATGAGGAAGGGCTGATATTGTATATTATAATCATGGAAATTAAAATATGTCTCTTTAATGGAACTGGTGCTCTGCATGGGGTGTGCATTGTTTTTAGATACCACAGTGCTGCAAAGGCTTCTACGGGCCTGACTGCAACCAGTGTCCGGGAGGCTTCCTGAATCCATGCTCAGGAAATGGACAGGTGAGAAGACAGTCCCTGGTGAACACTTCTTTGTGAATGCTGAAGGCTGACTTTTCTTAAGTCAAATCAAACAATTTTAACACTGCTTAAAAAAAAAAACAAAAAAAAAACAAAAAAAAAAAACAGTGATACAAGACACCATTCCCAAGAAGTAAAATAAACATACCAGTTACCAAGGGAACAGAAAATGTCTGCAATAGAAAGAATCTTGACCTGGGTATAGGAGGGTGTGAAAGGAGGAATCCCATGACATCTCCTTGAATTTTCTATGAACGACTGCCAGACCTTGGGTAGAGAAGGGGGGAGCCCGTGATATCTCTTCTAGTCTCTGCTTTTCTATGGCCGACTGCCAGACCGTGAATAACTCAGCACAACTCTCTGGACCTTAACTTCCTCCTATGGGAATTTTCAGGGTTAATACTACATTGATTTCCAAGAGTCCTTCCTAGACTAAGATTTTTCGCTGCTTGAAAATAGATAGATAGATGATGAGAAAGAGAGAGAGAGAGAGAGATTTGGCTGCCCAGTGATAGCTTTATTTTTTTTTAATTTATCATGAAACCTGGTGAAATAGAAAGGCCAAAACATAATCCATCTATCTTGGAGACCAAAGCTGAACAAAAGCACAAGAAGCTATGATTCATATCACAAAATCACAGATCTGCCCATTTAGCAAATCTACATCTAAAATATGGCTTTTTCTTTTTTTATTTACATTTTTTATTTCATTTTCTTTTATACATTCAATCACATTATTTTGCTTACAAAGTGAGTATTTCGGCATATGAACATTTCTCCCTAGTCCAGTTGATAAAACTATAAAATATCTTCAACAGATAATACCACATTTCTTTGTCCCATTAATGCTTTGCCTCTCAATTTTTTTTTCTAAATGTCATTCCTCAGACCCTACTCTTTCACACACACTCTATCTGGTATTTACATTCATTTACTATGTTTCTATATCCTTTAGTCAACCAGTTTCAGTCACAGAGTGCAGACACTCAGTATATATTAAGTGGGGACATACAATGTCCCTCCTTCATAGCCTGGATTGCTTCACTCAGCAGTAAATCTTCCATATTCTTCCACTTTCTGTCAAAAGCCAGGGTTTTGTTATTTTTTATGACTGAATAGTATTCCATAGAGTATATGTGCCACAGTTTTTCAATCCATTCATCTGTTCGTGAGCATTTGGATTGGTTCCATATTTTAGCAATTGTGAATAGTGCTGCAATAAACATCGATGTGCAAGCACTTTTCCAATTAAGAATATGTCTGTCCTTTAGGTAGATACCAAGGAGTGGGATTGCTGGATCATATGGTAGTTCTATTTGTAGACTTTTGAGGAATCTCCAAATTGTTCTCCACAGTGCCTGGATAAATTTACATTCCCCCCAGCAGTGTAGGAGAGTTCCCCTTTCACCATACCCCCACCAGCACTTGTCATTTTTTGTTTTTTTAATTTTAGTCATTCTGACTGGGGTTAGGTGGCATCTCTTTGTTGTTTTGATTTGCATTTCCCTTACAATGAGGGATGTCGAGCATTTTTTCATATGCCTTTTGGCTATTCGTATGTCATCCTTAGAGAGTGATTTTTTTTTTTTCAACTCATTCTCCCATCTTTTAATAGGGTTGATCATCTTTTTTTCGGAACAGCTGCTTGGGCCCCTTGTGTATTCTGGTTATCAGCCTCTTATCTGACGCAGTTTACAAAAATATTTTCCCATTCTGAGAGCTGTCAATTCACACTAATTACTGTGTCTTTTGCCATGCAGATTTGAGATCTTAGTTTTAGATCTTTGATCCACCTTGAGTTGATTTTTGTCAAAGGTGAGAAAGAGGTAAGGGTTCAGATTCATCTTTCTGCAGGTGGAAATCCAGTTTGCTGAAGCACCACTTGCTGAAGCACCACTTTCCTTTTCCCACTGGATTGACTGGTACCCCTTGTCAAAAATCAGTTGAATTTATGTTTGGGGGTTTATTTCTGGGGACTCTATTCTGGTCCACCTGTCTGTTTCTGTGCTAGTACCATGCTGTTTTGATTACCACAGCTTTTTGTTTATTTTTGGGTCAGGAGTGAGATGCTGCCCACTTCACTCTTCTTGTGCAGGATTGCTTTGGCAATACGGAGTCCTTTATGATTCCAGATAAATTTTATGATTGTCTTTTCTAGATCTATGAAGACTATGTCTGATAAAAATATGGCTTTTTCAAGGTAAAAGAAAGACTATACAACCACAAGTGGGAACACCATGAAAATGAGAGAAACAAGAAGCCAATACTAATGACCATGGTCAAGTGGTTGGAAAGGCAGTAGGGGCCAACTTGAATGTATGTCCATCAGTGTAAATCAGGTCCTGCCAGGGCTAGGGAGGCCAATATGTTTACCACCAAAGAGAAAACACTGCAGTCAAGAGTCACAAAGCTAAGCAAGTAGACTGTAGAGAGAGGAAGGCCAGACACTCCTCTGAAGGTCCCAGTCTTATTGCTGCTGTTGCATTGTTTGAAGGTTCCTGGTTCACCATTGTGACCCCCCAAAAAGCTCCCAATCCTGGTTCAGGATTGCCAAACTTGCCACTGTCTTAACATCCCACCTGATACCAATGCAACTCCACTATTCACGTGGAGTCCCGGAGTCATTTCAAGTGGGATTGAATGTGAGTTCGAAGAAGTTGGGCCTTGAAATCAAACCCCTGGGTCCCCTCTGCCTTTGTCCCCAGTGTACAGATGGCCTCAGCGGCAATGGGACGTGCATTTGTGAGGATGGCTTCCAAGGCTCCCAGTGTCAATTCTGCTCTGATCCTAATAAGTATGGACCTCGATGTGACAAAAGTAAGTGACATTTCTGAGCTTCCTCCTACTCCTAACAAGGATCCCTCTTGCTCTGCAGCAAACAGATGGTGCAGGCCTGATATCGTATGACCCTTCTGCTGGGGCTATGCCCTTAACACAGAGCATTTCTGAAGTTCTAGTTCTAAAATTAGCATGGGACAGAAGGCTGGGCCCCTCCACCCCCAGCAGAGTTTCTGATTTTGTAGGCATCAGTGAGCCTGAGAATCTGCACTTCTAACAAGTTCTCAGGGCATGCTGACACTCCTGGTCCGGGGACCACACTTTGAAAAACATTCTCTCAAAGTTTCCCCATATACCTGAAGTGATAATGGGTTATGTATCAAGAAACAGACTAGCTACCTATCTTTCAAACAATCCTTTCCCATCAACTCCTCCATCTGCAAAATGTAAGACTTCATTGCGAGTTACTATACCTCTCAAGATCTCTATCTCTACATCTGTATAATGGAGAGGAAAATACCAGTAACTGCCTTGTAAGGATAGTACAAATGACAAATGGAAAGCACTTGATTTGGAATAATGCCTAGCACATAGTCTGCACTACAAATATGCTAACTACTTTATTACCTAATACGGTTGTCGTCATTATTCTAAGTGCAGTGACGAAAATATCATGAAGTTTATAGAGCATGTAGAAAGTTCCACAACAATAGACATTAACAACAATGCAGTTATACCTACAATCTTTAAAAATGCACAGTGTTCTTTAAAATGACATCCTATGTATATTTAAATACATATGTATATTTTTTAGATATATTTTTTGGGGGGAAGTTGTTTTTGTTTTAGTTTTTGCTGTAGGGTGTGCATGCTCATCAGAGAGACAGATAGAAAGAAAGTATAAAATCACCCCACAGGGAAAATGACCACACCACAATCCCATCTCCTCCAGTTTCCTCTCAGGATCTTGGACATGAAAGCACATATGCCCAGAGCGATTTTTACTGAGTCCTGACTCAAACTGTCTAGTCATCCATGTGGGATCCAGCACCTTAACCTCCATGCCACCTGCTGGCCCTAGATATATATATTTCTAAGGTAAAATTAGAACTTTGTAGAGTAAAATGGAATGATAAGAGCTTGCTATGGAGTCAGACCAACCTGAAGTAAAATCCCCACTCTGCAACTTACTGTCTATATGACCTGAGAAAGACTGAGTCTTTCCATCTCTCAAATGAAGATAATATTAGCACCTACTTCATAGATCATTGGCAGGAAAAAGTTAAATTTGGGACTTGGAGCACAGAACCTGCACTAACAAGTAATCAATAAACAGCAGTTTTCATTACTCTCACTACTATCTCCACACAGAAGTTACAAAACACACAACCCTTTCTCCCTCTTACCTTATTTGATCTTCACGATGACCTCTCAAAATAGACAGAAGGAGCCAGCAGGTGGCGTGGTAGTTAAGGTACTGGATTCCCATGTGGCTGACTGTTGTTCAAGTCCCAGACCTGGCAGTTTTCTCTCTCCCTACCCCCCACCCCACCCCCCGTGAGCATACATGCCCTATAGCAAATTTTAATAACAATAATAAATAAAATTAGATAATTGTATAGACAGGAGATCAGAGCACAGAAGGATCAGAACTGCTAAATCCTATTCTAATATTCTTTTTGCTTTCTGAGTCCAAAAAAGGGTGGGGAGGTGTTATTCCAAGTCCTGAAGGCACTGGAATTTACCTGAGGCCATCAGGGCAGGCTTGGTGAGACTGTGGCTCTAATGGGTCTCATCCTGTCTCAGGGCATGCAGGGGTCTTGTTCCTTGCAAATTAAGCCCTACTTAGATTCAGTTTCATAAAAGTTATTTGTTTCTTTTAAATCCAGCCTTGATCTTTTTTTCAGCCCTGCCCCATCCACTGGTGTTTGTTTTCTCTTTCTTGCTGCAAGCACCCATATTAATTCCTGTCCCATCAGTCCCTTCTGGGGCAAAACCCCAGATCCCTTTATTTCTGATTGTATTTCAAGTTCCAAAATCCTTGACTTTAAGAATCTCTGTGTCCTTTGTACTTCAGTGTGCATAGAAGCCTGAGTCTAACAGGATGGCTTATGTTGCAATATTTAAATGCTCATGATCAAAGGTAGATTAAGGTGGGCCAGCAGGTGGCATTGGAGGTTAAGGCATTAGAACCCTTACAGCTGATAGCACAGTCCTAGACCCAGTGACTTGAAAAACACACCAGACGCATGTGCGTGCCCAAAGTCCCAAAAGGAGAATGGAGAAGAGGGGATTGAAGCATGGCCATTCCCCCTGGGGAGTGCTTTCTCTCTCACTCTCTCTGTCTCTGTCTCTTTCCAGGGAATGTAAGTGTTCTATAGCAAAAAAAAAAAAAATTTAAAAAGCAATTAAGCAGCTATAGTTTAAAATGCTAACAGAGATCTAGAAATGCCAGCTAAGATAATGATCTCACTCACTAATAGATGTGGACTATGAAGGCCCAGCTTCAAGTCTCTGCTTGGGAATTTACCAAAGTAAGGCAATTTGTTTCCCTTCTCTGGGCCTGATTTTTCACCTCTGGAAACTGGAGGCTATAAAGTACCTTTCAGCTGGTACTGGTGACTCCTAAAGAGATGGAATATGTGAAATGTTGGCCCAGTCCCTTGATTAAAGTCAGCGTCCAAATATTAGCCAAGAGGTATCACGGGTTTGCCATGATGGTATAAAACAAGCACATGAGCCGTACATCAGGGCCCTGCTGGCATGAGAAATCGCTTCTGTTTCTTCCAGAATATCTTCATGCAAAGGTGAGAAATTTCCAGGTTGAACTCTTCAATCGTGAAGTAGTTGAAAATTAAGTTCCTTAACCTCTTTCACAGCATCACAATCCACACCCTCTCCCAACACTCTACATGCATACAAATGTAGCAGCCCTGAGACCTGGTTCTTCTCCTGGACAGGACAATCAAGCTCTCCAAGGGCTGTCCAGGCACCCTGAGAAGCAGTCGAGACCTTAAGATACAGCCTGAGCCTGGCCCAGCTCAGCCCAGGCTCTGCTTTGCCAGGAGTGAGTAGAGCATGAGAGGAAGTGATCCCTGTCCTCCAGAACGTTGTGCCCCAGAACTAAGCTTATTCTGAAGCCTCTCTCTCCCCTCTCTTTTAGAATGTCCATGCATCCACGGGACCTGCAATAACCGAATAGACAGTGACGGGGCCTGCCTCGCTGGCACATGCAGAGACGGCTCCGCTGGGAGATTCTGTGACAAGCAGACCTCAGTCTGTGGGCCCTATGTACAGTTCTGCCATATCCATGCCACCTGTGAATACAGCAATGGGACAGCCAGGTAGACCTGGGAGGGAGAGGTCCTGAACAATACAAGGCCGTATGCTACCTATAGATGGAACTAGCTCATATCTAAACTCAGCAAACAAAGGCCTGGTCTCCAGCTGACTGTGGCTTTTGTGGAAAGAACCTCAAGCTGAGCTGGTTCAATTGCAGCATTCTCTGCTTTAAATTTACCAGCTGTGTGAGCTTGGGCAATTTACTTAACCTCTTTGAGCCCCACTTTTCTCATGAGTACAGATACCTGCCTAGCAAAGCAAATGTGAAGATTAGAAGAACTGATTATAAAAGCACCCAGCACCAGGGTTAGATGTTCCAGCATGAAAACTATAATTATTACAGGGTTGGCCCTGTAGCCCGGTGGCTAAGGGAGCTGGATCCCACATGGCCAATTGCATGATTAAAATCCTGGCCCTGGTGGTTTAAGAAACACACCAAATGCATATGAATGTGTGCTCAAAAATCCCAACAAAGCAGAGAAATGGAGGGAAAGGGATTGTGGCATGAACATGCCCCATTGGGGTAGCGGGGATGCTTTCTCCCTCTCCCTCTCTTACTCTGCCTCTCTCAGGCAAGTGTGTGCACCCTCTGACAAACTTTTTAAAAAATTATCATCATCACATGTGAAGAAAATGAAAACTTGTTCACCAACTTTCCAAAACTATCTTTATACGTTGTAAGACTATAAAATCTCCCCTATTAAAGGCATCTTGCAGGAACTTCAATGCTGAGACTTACAGGATATGGTCCCATAATATAATAAGCTATGCCATATAGTAGGTTTCTGTAAGTATACTCTGTCATGTCACAAACAACGAAATTCACTAAAAAATGCATTTCTCAGAGTGCATTTCCATTGCGGGAACCAGCAGTTAGAGTAATGGACTCCCACGTAGTTGACCACGGTTTGCGTCCCGGACCCAGTGGCTTAGAACTCATGCCGGGCGCGTGTGCGTGTGTGCCTAAGATCCCGAGAGGAGAATGGAGGAGAAGGGATTGCGGCGTGACCATCCCCCCTGGGGGGTGATTTCTCGCTTTCTATCTCTATGTCTCTCTCTGTCTGTCTGGCGAGCGCACGTGACCTATAGCGAAAACCTCTCAAAAAAAAAAAAAAAAGAATGTATTCCCATTGTTAGCAATGCATGACCATACTGTCTAACATCTGCAGTGGATTTGGGGAGAAAAAGTTTAGAGGAAATTATATTCTTTGGAACTACCTGGTTCAAAAGCAGTAACCATTCAAATATCCTAGGGAACGCAGAAGGTACCTGGCGTTCTTAGTCCTTTCCTTATAGCATTTTCCTTCAAGAATTATTTTATTTAAAACTTTATTTTATTTTACTCATTTATTTATTTGTTTGTTCTAATTTGACCAGAGAGGAATAAGAGAGAGAAAGGGAAAGTGAGAAAGCAAGCCGCCAGGTCTGGAACTTGAACCACAGTCGGCCTTGTGGGAGTCCAGCGCCCTTAACCACCATGCCACGTGACAGCCCTCTTACAGCATTTTCTTAACCTGTGTTTATGTAGCTGTTACTTGTTCTGGTCTGCCTCCCCCACTAGACTATAGTCTACGTGCGGCCAGAGACTATGTCTTTTATTTCCACAGCTATATGACAGAAATACCTCTTCCTAGGGAGTTAGTAAGGAGTTAGGATCTACATCAGTGCATAAAGCAAAAATCATATATAACCAGAAATACCCTAAAACCTCTAAATCACCCACCAAGCTCTTGTCAACCAGATTCTACATGTCCTTATATTGACATTACCTTAGATAAACCACACACTTCAGAACAGGTCGGCCTATTTCTTCATTTAAATACCATATAAAGTATTTAATTTCACTAGGAAGCTTAATAAATGAAAAGCATTTTTTTTTTATTTTTGTGAGGTACATATGACTCAATTTGCAGTACGATGGGGATACAATTGAGCCATACCATGTCCCCGATGTCTATTACAGGACAATTAATAAATATTGGTTTGAACAAGTAAATGAATGAATGGGCCTCATTTATTGAATAATAGCAAAAGCATCTTGAGAAGAGTACCTGAAATTGTAATGGGTGAGGAAACTTACCAGCTCACAGAAGGAGACAACTGAGAATGTGTTTTAGGAGGGAAATTATCTGAGGGAACAGAGAAGGGGAGAGAAGTCTCACCTGATTATCCTTTTTAAGTATTTTAAGTGTTGTCACATAGAAGAGAGGGCAAAGCTGTTCTCTAATGAACCAAAGGTAATAACTAGCATTGAACAGAAAGGGTTCAAAAGAGGCAGGGGGGCAGCCCCATAGCATAGCAGTTAAGCACTGTGCAAAGGGAGCCAGATCACACATGGCTGACCAAGGTTCAACTCCCAACCCTAGGGGCTTGAAAAACATGCCAGACACGTGTGCATGTGTGCCCAAAATCATGATGAGATGGAGAAATGGAGGAAAGAGATTATGGTGTGGCCATGCCCCTTAGGGGGCCCTTTCTGTCTGTCTGTCTGTCTCTCTGTCTCTCTCTCCTCTCTCTGTCTCTCTCTTCTGCCCCATGGCAGACAGACAGGAAGACAAGCAAGCAAGCAATAAATAAATAAGAAGCAGGTTCTAGTCCAATAGTAGCTGACAAGCTGTCAGATATTGAGTTTTATGATGATCAATGCTTAGCTAGATGCACCATGTGAGTTTGCTCACTTAATCTTGCCCACGCCTTATGCAGGAGGTGTTAGGCTTATTTTCCAGATGAGGAAACAAGTCTCCCAGTTGTTAATGGACGTCTGCAGAGTCACACAGACTGCTAACAGGAAGGACCCAGTTCCCACCTAGGTGTGACTGACTGCAGACCCCAAGAGTATCTGTAACCTCCTTTGAACATGGCTTTTTCCACTAGAGCAAAGGTCAAGCCACCTGGCTAAGAACTGGTTCACCCCTGCCTGGCTGGGCATCCCCAGGGTAATGGGCACTTGCATTTCTTTGGTTGATTTTGGGCACTCTTATTTGCAGCTGTGTTTGCAAAGCAGGATACGAAGGGGATGGTACTGTCTGTTCTGAGAAGGACCCTTGTGTAGGATTAAACCCAGGAGGCTGTAGCCCCAATGTGAGTATTGTTCTTTATCTCCAAGTTACTTGGGTGTTTTATTTTGTTTTGTTTTTAGGAAAGCTTGCATGAAGGCATTTAAAAAGGCATGAAGAGCTTGAGTTTGAATCTTGAAGTTTAAAGAGAGCTGCCAGATGTTTCTGCGAGCTTCCATTTCCTAAATCAGATATGCAGGGGGCTTTAGGCTTTTATAAAAACAGCACATGCCAGCTTGATGGTGCAAGGACAATATGCTACTCAAACGACACTAGACCCATATGGAAGACCACAGATTCTGCTCCCAGTCAACCTGTAAAGAGCAGGTGCACACACCTGTGGTCTTGACTGTCTGGGAAAGCTCGCAGTGTGAGGTTATATTGAAGGGGCTTGTCTCCCTGTCGCCTCTCTCTCATAAAAAAAAAAAAAAGAAACTTTTTTAAAAAGCCTGAAATCAGATGTTGAGATCAATAGTAGAAACTCGTGATTCAAACTCTACAGTTCATAAGGGAATTTAATGCACCTGATCTCTTATTGTTCCCATCAACCCAGTGAAGTAGACATAGTTATTTACATGTTACTGATTAGGAAACTAAGGCTCAGGTAAGTTAGATGACTTGCCCTAAGTTATTTTTTTAAGAATTATTTTATTTAATTTTTTTTAGAGGTTTTTGCCATAGGGCGCGTGCGCTCGCCAGAAAGAGACAGAGAGAAAGCGAGAAATCACTCCCCAGGGGGGATGGCCATACCGCAATCCCTTCTCCTCCATTCTCCTCTCAGGATCTTGGGCATGCATGCACACGCACCCGGCATGAGTTTAAGCCACTGGGTCAGCTACATGGGAGTTCAGCGACATAGCCATTACGCTAACTGCTGGTCCCTATTTATTTTAATTTGACCAGAGAGGGATAGAGTGAGAGAGAGGGACAGTGAGAAAGCAATCTTCCAGGTCCAGGACTCTAACCACAGTCGCCCATGTGGGAGTCCAACACCCCCTGCCACCGTGCCTCCTGCTGGCCCCATCTGTATTGTTTTTACAATGAACCCACTATTGATTTCACTAGTACCCTTAGACTCTCACCACCACCACTGACCCTAGTCACCTTCATTCCTCAACTAGACTTTAACAGCTGGTTTCCTGACTGCTTCTCTCACCCGCCCACAGTACACTGACCACCCACAGCCAGGGTGGTCTGAAGTCAACCAGTACAGCAGTCCCCCGCTTTGTGATTTTCACTTCCATGGTTTCAATTACCCTCAGTGCAGTACAATGACATATTTTGAGAGACGAAATTACAGTATATTATTGCGATTATACTATTTTATTATGAGTTATCATCGTTAATATTTTAATCTGTGCCTAATTTATAAATTAAAAATTAGAGGAGCCAGCAGGTGACATGGTGGCCAAGGTGCTGGATTCCCACATGGCTGACCATGGTTTGGGTCCGGAACCTGGCAGCGTGTTTTCTCACTTTCCCTCTCTTTCTCTCTCTCAAATTAAAAAATAATAATAATAAATAAAATTAAATAAATAATTCTTTTCTAAGTGTTATCAGAGATATGTAATACAGAGAAAAGCAGCGTCTATAGGGTTTAGTACTAGCCATGGTTTCAGGTATCCATAGGGGGTCTTGGAATGTACCCCCTACAGATAAGAGGGACTACTGTACCTTCTGCAAGATGACCGTTTACACCTATAAAACAATAAAGCAGTCCCTTGGCTTAATAAATAACCTAATAACATATCGTGGTGATGGCCCTTAGCTGACCAGCTCCAAGCAATATTGCTCTTTAAATCATCTAACCTTTCATTGATCTCAATGTGAATAAGCATTTTGATTATTTTCACGGCACTCAATGCAAATTTGCATTTCTAGAACATACCTCTGGAAATCCTTTCTTACTTTTGGAATCATATGGCTGGACTGGGGTTTGAGAGATTTTGTTTTTTCTTTTCTTCCTGCAGGCAGAATGCATTAAAACTGGCACAGGGACCCACACCTGTGTGTGCCAGCCAGGATGGACAGGGAACGGGAGAGACTGCAAGGAGATTAACAACTGCCTGCTGCCCAGTGCTGGGGGCTGCCACGACAATGCAACTTGTTTGTACGTAGGCCCTGGGCAGGTAGGTTGGACTTGGTAAGCAAGCAAAGAGGAGTCCAAATTCCTGCAGTAACTTTTTCTCTAGCCACAGAGTACTTTGGCTAGAACTTCCTGTAGGTTTTTTATCATTTATATCATCTTTTTATCATTTTTTACCATTTGTATGGAGGCTGATAAAGTGTGTACCATTTCATCAAACAAACCTATAACAAGATAGAATAATCTCATAGTATGGAAGAGGAAATTGAGGCACAGTGAGGCTAATCTTCTTACATCACACAGAAAGTAATCATGGTCATGTATAGTTTATCACAATTTTCTAAAAAGAAGCAAATCCAATTCAAACTGATTCAAAAAGAAAAGGGAATGTTTTGGCTCACATCATGATAACATCTGTTAGCAGATCTAGCTGCAGACACAATGTGACTCAGGGCTCAAAAAACAACATACAGAATCTATTTCTTTTTTTTTTTTTAAGAGAGATTTTTGTTGTTGTTGTAGGGCATGTGCACTCACCAGAGAGACAAAGAGATAGAAAGTGAGAAATCACCCTCCAGGGGGGATGGCCACACTGCAATCCCTTCTTCTCCATTCTTCTCTTGGGATTTTGGACGTCCACACACACGCACACAATCCTAGTGTGAGTTTTAAGTTGAACCGCAGTCAACTATGTGGGAGTCCAGCAACGTAACCATTACATCTTCTGCTAGTCCCCAGAATCTATTTCTTGGTCCAGTTTCTTCTCAGGTTTCTGGGGTGAGCAACGGCCTCCTGCAGCCTCAGGCTTACAGCGTCACAACACTCAGTTAAGCAGAATAGAAAGCATTTTTCTGATAACTCCCTCCAAACACCCATGTTCATTCTTATATTGGCTCACACTGAATGCTGTCATGTCTGTCCTCATTTCTTGAAGCTCCCACCAGCCCTGGCACACAATTACAGAATCAGGCCCTGTGGCCACAGGTGTGGAGTCAGAGATAAACGAAGGCCAAGGCCCTGTGCCCCCACACTGGAGTGGAGGAATCAGCCACATCGTATCCTGTGGACTAGGAGAGTGGGAATCATAGTGGCCCCAAAGGCAGATGGGGGCACAGGTTCCAGAAGGAGAGAGTGGATGCTGGACAGACAAAATTAAACAGGTGCTCATAGATCCATTCATTCATTCTCTCCTTCAGCTTACACTTCCCAGGACCTGACTCTGGTCCAGCCACTGGGCTCAGTTGTGGGAATAAGAGATCACCACAGCCAGGCCTCTGAGGCAGCCCTGGAGAAATATGGTCTTGTGCAAAGCGACAGCCAAGTATGCATACGGATAAAACGAAGTGAAAAAGGTCGTAAAGTCCTCACAGAGTAAGCCCTGCAGTCCAGTTTCTCCACAGCATCTAGAGGTTACTTTATGTATCCTTCTGATTTCCCTGACTTCAGAAACTGCTTGTGAGTCTACTAGGGTCAATTAGCTTTAAAATGTGGTGTCCAGAGTCCTAATCAGGAAACCATTCATTGCAGTCTTCTGAGTGGACCAGTATTCAGGAAATGATTTCAGTGGTTTTCGACTCACTTGAGTTGCCGGACTGCATTTGAGGAAAGAAAAATACTTTCTTGGTGTCTCTATTAGTTTTCCAGGGCTGTCATCTCAAAGACCCATCAACTGGGTGGCACAGAACAGCTTAATTAATTACATAATAACAACCCTATTTTTAAATAAGGCCACATTCTGGGGTACTTGGGGATCTGGGCTTCAATATGTGAATTTGGGAGCAAGGGGGCACAGTTTAACCTGTCACAGTATCCATCTCCTCTCTGCTCTATCTTCCCTTCTGCAGACAAGTTTGAAAAGCATCCTGATGAGGGAAATGGAGGAAGAGAAGGATCTTTTTGTGGTATTACATTAGAAATTCAAATATTGACTTTCTATAAAAACATTACTGTGTTCAATTTAGATTATAATGAAATCTCAATAAAATTAGTGCTTCAGCAGTTTTTAGTTATAACCTTAAAAAAAAAAAAAGAAAGAAAGAAAGAAAGAAAAGAAAAAAGAATAGAGTGTGTCTTGGATTGTCCTCAGTTGGTACTAGCTGTCTTGCAACTTTTAGACATTCAGAGTATATACTCTGAGACCAGCAGTTAGCATAATGGCTATGTCACTGGACTCCCATGTAGTCGACTGCGGTTCGAGTCCCGGACCTGGCGGCTTAAACTCAAGTCAGGTGCATGTGTGTGTGCCCAAGATCCCAAGAGGAGAATGGAGGACAATGGACTGCAGTGTGGCCATCCTCCCCCGGGGTGGGGGGGGTGATTTCTCACTTTCTTTCTGTCTCTCTCTGTCTTTCTGGCGAGCGCACGAGCCCTATAACAAAATCCTCTCAAAAAAACATAAAAGAACAAAGTATATACTCTGATGGAGCCCTAAACTTCCACAGAGGAAGGGGTACCACTGTTTTGTTGCTTGAAAGTGCAATTCACCTACTAAGCCATGTGCCTGTGAGTCATCCATGTAGAGGTAATGCCTTACTCAAATCAGCTACTCAGAGGGGATGACTTTCCTTAAATGAATAAAGTAGCTTATAGGCTATCAATGGCCTTATACATGCATCTCTACCAAATGGATAACTCATGACTTGGTTCAACTTTTTCTCTTAGGTAGAGGGTCCAGCTTTCCCAAAGTGATTTTCTTTAAGGTCCACATTTTCTCTGAGACTCCCTCCACAGGCTCTTCTAGGGTAAAGAATTCAAAAAGAAAGTATAAAGGCACTATAATACTGGAAAATGTGATGTAGAATGTGAAGGCTGGCATCTTTGGAATACAAAATGTAACAGACAAAAGGCATTAATGCTGGCTTATAGGTAGACTAAACAGCTGTGATTTCCATGGTTGATTTTTTCAGCGTAACATGAGGGCAAGACATGAAAGACATGTGCTATCAATAATCCCCTTTGCCTCTGTCCTTGGAATTACAGAGTGAGTGTGAATGCAAGAAAGGTTTTCGAGGAAATGGGGTTGACTGTGAACCAATAACTTCATGCTTGGAACAAACTGGAAAATGTCATCCACTGGTGAGTTACTTTTTTTTTAATACCAAAGATAAATTGATAAAATTATTTCAGCTATTTCTTATCTGAACCTAGTAATGAACAAAGTCTTTCTGACCCTGAAAGGGATTTGCTAAACACATACAAGTAGTTATTGCAACTTTCACTCCATTCCAAAGCTTGAAAGAGCCAACATAGGGTTCCCTGATAAAATACAGTATTCCTGGTTAAATTTGAATTTCAAATAAATAACAATCTTTCAATACAAGTAAATGCCAAATAGTGTATGGACACATTTATGCTAAAAATTATTCATCCTTTACTCAAAATTAAAATTTACTTGAGAATCCTATATTTTTATTTGCTACATCTGGCTTCTCTAAACCAACCAAATTGTTTAAAGGGTAACTGGATCCCATTTTGAATGTTATAACAGAGTTTTACCCAAATTATTGGTGAAAGGATCCAATCAAGGATAAGTTATGCCTTATTTCTAAAGTATGAAAGAGCAGGCAAAGACATTAGAGCTGGTCATGTTCATGCTTTCCAAAGAGTGCCCTTAAGCACCCAAACATCAGAACCAATGGAGATGACACCTTCATCACAGTGCTTTCAGTTGCAAGTAACAGAATCCATGCAAATTAACTTAAGTAGAAGGATTTGTTCAGAGTGCCTCCAGTGTAGCTATAGGAATTCCACAGACAGGAAGTACAATTCACAGACAGGAAGTACAATTGATAATCTATTCCATGAAATCCTGGAAGAAAACTTTCCAAATATAGAGAGGCATTCAAATATCCAGACCCAAGATATAGAAAGGACCCCACATAGAATCAACCCAAGAAGATCTACTCCAAGGCACATCATAGCCAGATTGACCAAAACTACAGACAGAGATAAGATACTAAAATTGGCATGAGAATAACATCAAGTTACTTTTAAAAGATATCCCATCAGGCTAACAATGGACCTCTCATTGGAAACAATGCAAGCAAGGAAAGAATGGGAAAAATATATTCAAACTGTTAAATGGAGAACAATTACAACCAAAAGTACTGTATCTGGGCAAGATTATCCTTTATGTGGGAAAAGATTTTAAAAAAAGCATTCTCAGAGAAACAAAACCTGAAAGAATTTACCAATATCAGACTAGCTCGAGAAGTTCTGAAGGGAGTACTATACCAGGGAAACTAAAGACAGACAGACAAATAAGAGAACAATGACCAAGAGAAAAGTGAACTTAATGGTAGGAACAAGTTCTGAAATATCAATAATAATGTTGAATGTTAACAGAAAGGTCAGACCAGAGTAACACCTCAAATTCAACAAAAAAGAGATTACATGAGACTGAACTGGTGAAATAGAATTCTATGACTTTTTTCTAAAACATTACTGATTTTCTTCTATCCTTTGTCTTCCAGATTTAGGGATTTTTGTTTTCTTTTGAGTTGTAGAGTTCAGCAATTTGTTAAAGAATTTTTTTTAATTGAAACATAAACTTTTCTCCCTTCCTGACCCCTTTGCAACTAGAAAATATTTGTGAGCTTCGTTATTTTGTGGCAAAATGGTTATTTGCGTAAGTTCAATGATACAATAGTGTCTGTTGCCTTGTATCAGAAATTGAATTCTTATGGGGTCTTGTGCAAATCACAGAACAAACTGAAATCAAGCTAATTTTTTTTCAAATAAGTTAGTTTATACCTCTCTTTAGTAGAAGGGGAATGGAGAGAGAAAAAAAATTGTTTCAGTAAAAAATTACAATGCACTTGTCACTAGATTCTAGCTTTGTCCATATTTTAAGATCTTTTGTGAATCAATAAAATGTGGAAAAATAAAAGTGTAGTATGAAAGAGAGGGAGGGGAAAGGGGAAGGAAAAAACAGGTAAAAATGCTTAATTGACAAAAAATGAGAAGCTATTTCCTGATGATAATGTATATAATAATATCCTTGTCCTGACTGACATGCATGGTATTTATGTTGGAAAAAGAAATGTATACTGTAAAGACATGTGATAACATGTAAATTTAAATAAATAAATAAATAATTTTTTTAAAAAAGAGAGAATAATCATGTGCTGGGCATGAACATGCATGCCCAAAATCCCAGGAGAATGGAGAAGAAGGGATTGGAGGGTGGCCATCTTCCCAGGGGATGATTTCTCACTTTCCCTCTTACAATCTCTCTCTGTCTCTCTCCTCTCCACCAAGTACCATATGGTGAAAACTTTTTTAAAAATAGAATAGAAAAGAAACTTTCTTCCCATTCCAAATCTTATAAAAACCAACATAAAGTTGCCAGAAAAACACAGGACACCCAGCTGAACTTGAATTTCAGATATACAATAAATAATCTTCAGCATAAGTATGCCCCAAAGTACACTGGTACAAGCTTATACTAAAACATATTTATCATTTATCTGAAATTTAGATTGAACCGTGTGTCCTGTATTTTCCATTTGCTAAATCTGGCAGACCTTCTGAAAAGAAAGAATTGACTAGTGATCAAGTGAAAGCCTTACCAAATATCCAGACAGGATCCTTTCGGTGCAACAGGAGAGAATTTATGGGTTACTTCTACTGTCTTTTAGTCCAGAATTTGCAGTTCTCACCTTAGATGGATGGAGGCTACTGTCTCATGAATGGAACTCAGGTCTAACGCTTCATTTAGGAAAACAAACCAGATCCTTCCTCTTGGTTTTGTCAGGCAACCTGTCGGTTTACTTCTGGTGTCTGGAGCTGTGTTTGTCAAGAGGGCTACGAAGGAGATGGTCTTCTGTGCTATGGAAATGCAGCAGTGGTAAGTCACCCACAGTGAGATCAAGTGCAGAATAATAAAGAATACCTCTTTGCAAAGATGCTTTTAAAGTGCTCTATTGACAAATCATTTGCTTCTGGAGATTGTTTATGAAGCAAGCTGTTTCTTGCAGATGGTATGCATGCTCTGTATGTGGGCCATACACTGCTTCCAGACTGAAGAGAGCTAGCATTTATGTGGCACCTTCTATATACAGAGCGACCTCACTGCTCTTTCTTGACACTCTACCTCTTTCCATCCCAAAACTTCCCAAGTAAGCAACTAAGTGACCTCTGCTGGGCTCTCTGGACTCTGTGAGTCATGTGCCTCTTCTGGGTACCCAGAGCATCCTGTGCTTACCCCTGTGAGTGTCTAAATACTTTCTGTGTACCAGGCTTCTGCCTACGTCCTTCCCAGGCAGCAACATCCCATTTAAGCTTCACAACAATCCTCTGAGGTTCATGCTCTCTGTCTCTCTCCTCTCCAGCAAGCACCGTATGGTGAAAACTTTTTTAAGAAGTTCTTATGCCCATTTGTAGATGAAGAAACAGATGCCAAGTTAATTTTCCTGAGGCCCCTCAGCTCCAAAGTGAG
Organism: Tupaia belangeri chinensis; assembly: GCF_000334495.1. Lineage (NCBI taxonomy): Eukaryota > Metazoa > Chordata > Mammalia > Scandentia > Tupaiidae > Tupaia > Tupaia belangeri. Next base: position 6,824,996 of record NW_006159512.1, read on the forward strand.
GAATCCAGCCTGTAGCTGTCCAAGTGCAGAGCTTGAACACTTAAGTACCAATGTAGTGTCTTCTCCCTCTTAGTATGGGCCACGCCCACTGCCATTGCTCTACATTCATCTACCTCCTCAAGCACTAAACCATGAATTCTTGAGGCAAGATCTTTGCCTTGTGTCTGAGGTCACTCTCATTACTTCTAAAGATTTATCAAAGGGGAAATAGACTGATAAATTTTCTCGTCACTCTACTTTGTGTTCAACTCAGAGCAATTTGGTTCCTGCCCCTCCCTCTTCTAAGCTGAAATCCTTGGCCTAACAACCCCCAGGACCTGCAGCTCCCAGACAGAGCCTGACTCAAGCGCTTGCTGCCCTGGTGGCCCGCGGTATCTGACATTTGGGCTACCCCTGTCCATTCAGTGCTTGTCTTGGCTTTTGTCTTGTGCTGTTTCATCTCCTCACCATCTAAGACAAAGGAGCTATCTCTTGCCACCCAGACCATGGAGTATAGACCACAGCATAGACAATAGACATCAGCATTTTCTCAGCCTTGTCCACAGGCCCCATTTTCTAAACCTTTTTTCATAATGTCTCACTCAGCTAACCAATAAAAAAAGATGAAGTCCAAATCCTCAGCCTGGCATTCCAGGCATCTTTGAGTAGTCTCAACCCACTTTTCTTCCACAGCCTTCCCCTCTACTTTAACTGCGGCTTTCCCATGACTCCACCATGTTTCTCCCTCTTGTGGACTGAGCCTTGGCCTTTCCACTGTAGTTCAGGTTCAGCTTGGACTCTTCTCTACCTTAAAGCTTCCTCTCAGGGATTTCTCAGACATCTCAGCTTTTGTAATTATTTCTTTTCTTACTAATTTATTCTTTTTTCCTTTTTTAAATTTATTTTACATTTATTTATTTACATTCATTCACTGTACATCATTACAGTATATAAAATGAGATTTTCCATCCAGAATACACTGTATATTGGCTCATTCAACTACATAGTTGACCATTTGGGACCCAGCCACCTTAACCACCATGCCACATGCTGCCCCTCAACTACTTTTTAAAAGGAAACAGGGGGACCAGCAGTTAGCGTAATGGTTATGTCGCTGGACTCCCACATAGTCGATCGCGGTTCGAGTCCTGGACCCAGTGGCTTAAACTCACACCGGGCGCATGTGCGTGTGTGCCCAAGATCCCTAGAGGAGAATGGAGGAGAAGGGATTGCGGCGTGGCCATCCCCCCTGGGGGGTGATTTCCTGCTTTCTATCTCTCTGTCTCTCTCTGTCTGTCTGGCGAGTGCACATGCCCTATAGCAAAAACCTCTCCAAAAAAAAAAAAAAAAGGAAACAGGAGTTGTGGTGGTTAAGGTGTTTGCCTCTGACATGGCCTACTATGGTTTGAGTCCCAGACCCTAGCGACTTGCTTTCTCATTTTCTCTCTCTTTCTCTATCTCTGGTCAAATTAAAATAATAAAAATCATAAATTAAATTAACTTAAATAATTCTTTTTTATTTCATTTTCTTTTATACATTCAATCACATTATTATTTGGCTTACAAAATGGATATTTCAACAGAACATTTCTCCCTAGTACATTTGATAAAACCACAAAATATCTTCAACAGATAATACTACATTTCTTTGTGTCTTTAATGCTTTGCCTCCCTATTTTTCTTCTAAATGGCCTTCCTCAGACCCTCCTCTTTCACACACACTATATCTGGTATTTACATCTATATACTGTGTTTCTTTATCCTTTAGTCAATTAGTTTCGGTCATAGAGTACAGACACTTGATATATATTAAGTGGGAATATACAATGCCTCTCCTTCATAGCCTGGTTTGCTTCACTCAGCAGTAAATCTTCCATATTCATCCACTTTCTGTCAAAAGCCAGGGTTTTGTTTTTTATGGCTGAATAGTACTCCATAGAGTATATGTGCCACAGTTTTTCTATCCATTCATCTGTTCATGGACATTTGGGTTGTTTCCATGACTTAGCAATATTCACAATTGTTAGTCACAAAAATTCTTTTTTAAAAAAGGAATTGAGACAGCTCTGAAATTCATTGTCTTTATATAAATTTTCATAAGATAATTGTTATTTTGGGGGTAAATATTTAAAAGTATTTTCACATATATTAATGTACTTAATTTTCATTACCCCAGGGAATAGGATTTATCATATTCATTTTCATATTAGGCACATAAGTTCTCAGACGGGGTAAGTGAATTAACCAGTATCACACAGCCCATAAATGTCAGACCCAGGAAATGAACTCAGTCTTTTTAAACTCAAAGTCCAAAACTTTTTTCTTTTACTGTATCACAATTTCAGATATCACTAATCTACTAGAAATGTCAATTATCTTTTTAAGCCTTAACTTCCCCCAAATAGCTTTACATTGTATAAAAGCTAGGGCCCTCTTTTTCCTTTTATATCTTAAATCTTCCCTTCTCTCAACCCCCGTAACAGTTGTGGTGGCTTGCTACCTCGATATTCACTAATCAATAGATTCCACACTGTAT
>NW_006159512.1:6831574-6847986 GCF_000334495.1 Tupaia belangeri chinensis
TATTCACTAATTAATAGATTCCACACTGTATAGATTAAACATGAAAGAGATGAAAACATACTGAAAATTTACTGCATGCCAGCCTCTATTCTAAGCATTTAAAAATGGTAATTCTTCTATTTCTCATATCAACCCAATGAGTTGGAGCTTTTATTATTCTCATTTTGCAGATAGGAAAATTGAAGTCCATTAAGTAACTTGCCTAAGGACCTCAGAAATGGCCAAAGTCCAATGAATGTGCAAAGCGTGGATTGGTTCCAGGCTCTGATCACTTTGAAATCACCTACTGGCTTAACTCTAGGACCCTCCTTAGGTCTGGGTGGCCATGTCCTTACAACCTAAACTGTGATTTGAAAGAACCATAGTGTTGCTTCATTTAAAGTTTCTGGTTATTACTTTTAATGGCAAATTTAGAGGATCATCGAGCCTCCTAAGTGTGAAAGAAATGTGCAGCCCTGGGAACACAGATGGGACACCCATTCACATTGCCATCAGCAAGGCTGGCCAGAAGGCGAGCCCTACTCCAGGAAGGCTCAGCGCAGCTGCCCAGAAATGTGCTGATTAAGCTTCTCATTGTTTCTTCTCTTCTGTTCTCTCTCCTCTCTCCCTCCCTTGCACGTTATGAAAAAGGAATTGTCATTTCTCTCTGAAGCAGCTATATTTAACCAGTGGATAAATGTGAGTATCTTTTCTGGAATTTAGGGTGGGGACAGTTTCTAATTTTACAAACTTAGAATTTGTATCATAGAAAACTGAAAATGCAACTGATAAGAAGGAGGGAGGGCAATTTTCCCACTCAATGGTTCTCAACCCAGACTTCTGAATCACATGGTAGGGGGCCAGCAGTTGGCATAATGACTATGTTGCTGGACTCCCATGTAGTTGACCACAGTTCAAGTCCCGGACCTGGTGGCTTAAACTCACGCCAGGCACATGTGCGTGTGTGCCCAAGATCCCAAGAGGAGAATGGAGGAGAAGGGATTGTGGTATGGCCATATCCCCAGGGGGTGATTTCTCACTTTTTGTCTCTCTCTTTCTGGCGAGTACATGTGCTCTATAGCAAAAATCTCGCAAAAAAAAAAAAAAAAAAAAAAAAAAGATTAAAAATGAAGAATCACTTGGTAGGAAATGCCTCCTACTTTATTCTTTTTGCACAGTATAGCCTTGGCAATATGGGGTCTTTTGTAAATCCAAACTATGTCTGCACTCTGTGGCATAAATTAAAAGTCTCGAAGACATAATAGTAGAGACGGAAAATGTACATATGAGAGGGCAGATTGAGGGACAGGTGGGAGGGGCCCGCAAAAAGGCATTTAATGAACACACGAATGTAAGATTCTTTGTTGAAAATGGTGTATATAGTAATATCCTTGATTTATCACATATTACATGCATGCTTTGAAAAATCGTACTGTACCCCATAAAAAGTGCACAACAATTAAATATAAATAAGAAATTATAAAATCGGGAAAAAAAAGAATCACATAGTATACATTTTTTAAATATTCATGCCTCTCCCACACCCAGAGAGTTTGATTTGTTTGTCAGAGGTTTGCCTTGGGCATCCATGTATTTTTAAAGCTTCCTAGGATTCTAACATGCTACCAGGGCTGAGAACCTCTGGTCTAAGGTAATCTAAGTGATTGATTTTTCAATTAATTTGAATGCTTATATATAGCTTAATTCACCACAGAGGTCTTTTTGTTTTTAGAAAAAAAAGTAACACAATTCATCACCATATTAAATTTAGATTTATAGCTATAATCAGGACAGTTAATATGTGCTTAGCTCTCAGTCCAGCATAAGCAGAAGAGCTTATCCCTCACCCCTGAAAAGTTTTAAAACAAAGAATTCAATCTTTTCCCTGCCCAGTTGTCTCAAGAGGGCAGACCCTCTTTGGCAGAATGGTTTAATACAGACAGTAACAAATGGTTTATGCCCTTTAAATAGACATATGGCAAAACGAGTCGTGGAAGGTTAGCACTCCCTGCATGACAGCTCCCTGTTGCTTCTGTAGAGGCCTCTTGAAATGCCTCCCTTGTCCCCTACCAACAAAGGCAAAAGAGATGCCCAATAATTCTCTCTTGAGCATACTGATTTCTATATAGGCTAGTCATGCTTGATTTCACCCTACCTGCATATGCTTGCCCATTGGACCCAGCTCACACCGGTCACCAGAGCCCATCGGGCGCATCTTTTCCCAGCACCACTTTCAGTGCTATCGTACTGGTAGCTTGAGATCAGCCCAGGTAGGAATATTTATACCAGAGAAGTCAGCAAATGCTCCAACCAGGGTTATCCCCCTCTGATTATCCAGTTGTTAAATATAAGCAGGCCACTGCTTCTCCCCAAAACTCACTCTAGGCAAGAATACAATGCAGGTAAGATTTTATTTCAGGCCTCCAGTTTCTACCATGCTGAAATTGTCCCTGCAATCACCCTACTACCCTTACTCCAAAGACATCCAAGATTTCTCAAGTTTTCTGTGCACACATGTGCATGAAATTCTGTTTTTCTGGCTCTTCATGTAGACTAAAGTAGAAAGGATTTATAATGACTCAACATATGACTTGATCAGGAAAAGTTGCATTTCAATAAAAACACACACATTTTGGGAACCAGCAGTTAGCATAATGGCTATGTCGCTGGACTCCCACGTAGTCGACCGCGGTTCACGTCCCGAACCCGGTGGCTTAAAACTTACGCCAGGCGCGTGTGCGTGCGTGCCCAAGATCCCAAGAGGAGAATGGAAGAGAAGGGATTGCAGCGTGACCATTCCCCCAGGGGGTGATTTCTCGCTTTCTGTCTCTATGTCTCTGTCTGTCTGGTGAGTGCACGCGCCCTATAGCGAAAACCTCTCAAAAAAAAAAAAAAAAAGAAAAGAAAAGAAAAATACACACATTTTAAGAAAAGAAATGAGTCCTGGAAGGGATATGAGGTATCAGCCAATGGGTAGTTTGGATTGGGGAAGGATACCCTGTGGCCTTCCCAGTAGCCCTGAAATTAACCTCATAGGAAGTTGTCATCTTTGTGAAGCATTTAGGTCAGCCCTGTTTGCCTCCTAACATGAGTTGGGTCACCTTATTCTCCTTCTGTGACTCAGAATGCTTCTCTACAACCCATGCTGTCCACCACCTCAAACCTCACCATCCTCGTGCCCTCCCAACAAGCCATTGCGGACATGGACCAAGATGAGAAAAGCTTTTGGTTGTCGAAAAGCAAAATTCCAGCCCTACTAAAGTAAGTATTCTCTGTTCTATTCTCCATCGTATCTGACTGGCATCCATGTGAACATGACTTACAAGTTCAAAGTAGGGAAGTCGCAGGATCTTTCAAATCTGAAAAAATTAGCATATTTTAGAATTCACCTCTCGTCCCTCTTCCAAGATAGTAAGAGTTAGTAATTATTACAGCCAGCTCTGGGCTAAACACTATTCTAAGTGCTTTACCTATAACTCAGTTAATCCCCACAACCCAAAGAGATAGTATTATAATTATTCCCATCTTATAGCTGTGGAAACTGAGGTGGGAGGTAAGTAATTAACTCAAGTCAAGGCCGATAACTACAGGGACAATTTGAATTTTGACTATGCTATATGGCTGTCTGGTCCAGACTCTATTCTCTCTTTTTTTTTTTTTTTTAGAGAGAGAGAGAGACTTTTGCTACAGGGCATGTGTGCTCCCAGAGGGATAGAGAAAGACAGAAAGTGAGAAATCACCACTCAGAGGGAATGGTCATGCTGCAATCCCTTCTCCTCCATTCTCCTCTCAGGATCTTGGGCATGCATGCACAAGTGCCTGGCATGAATTTTAAGTTGCTAGGTCCAGGACTCGAACCACAGTCAACTACCTGAGAATCCAGTGACATAACCATTTACACCATCTGCCCTACCTAGTCTCTTAACTACTCAATGAAACTGCTTCACACATCAATATTAACTATAGCCCTGTGGACTGTTGTTTTAGATACCACATGTTACTGGGCACACATGGAGTGGCAGATCTACAGACCCTGTCATCCTCTGACATGCTGGCAACATCACTGCAGGGCAACTTCCTTCACCTGGCAAAGGTGGATGGGGTAAGAGAGCTTTGTGATTTCTCTTTAGTGGAAATATGGTACGTTTGTTCATATAGATTTTTTTTTTCAAGCTCATTTATTTCTTCCATGAGAGAGTAACAGAGAGAGAGACAGCACCCCCAACAGGGTCTTAATGATACCATCATCCTCCAACCATCAGCTTTCCCTGGATTGTGAGCAAGCACTTGCTCAGCACACCCAAGGAAGTCCCCTGCCTTGAATCAGGAAAATTCTCATGTGGGATATTTTTATAGAGTGTCATGTTCTACCATCGTTTCACTATCCATCCTTTCATATCAGACTTAAATTTTTTCCATGTTATGGAAATTTCCAAATGTACAAAATAAAGAGAACAGAGTCCCCACTCAGATATCACCCAGCTGAACAACTGTCAACATAAATCAATACACACAGAAGCATGCATGCATGTTATTCTATGACAGTGATCTTATAAAATGTGGCCATCTCCCCAAAAGCTGGCCACAGGGCTCCTCCCAGCAGCCCAGAGACAGATCCAGAAAGGGTAAAAGATATGCAGTTCCACAACTTTAATACATGGTGAACTAAGAGCTGGTTACTAGTAACCTACTACATGAGTCATTATAGATAACTAGACGTTTATATTGTTAGGGTCAGTCAGTCACAAATATTTACTGAGTACCTACTATGTGCCAGGCATGTATCTGCTGTTGGAGATGGGGCAGTGCCCAAGGAAGAGACCTGCCCCAAGAAGCTCATCACCTAGCACTTTCTACAGTGTTTCAAGGACTTGGATTCAGGACTCCATGAGGAGGTCTGACTTCCCTGCAGCATGTGGCAGTGTTTTAAAGCTCTTTGTATGAATTGCGTGAGATAAGAATAGAGATTCTACCAAAAAAGAGAGAACTCCTACATCAGAAAATTGGGTCACACAGTCAAAAATCAAGAATTACTGCTCTAATCCATTTCTACCACTAATCAGTATGAACCTATGAAAAAAATATTTGCCTAGTACTATCTAAATGTACAAAGTTCATCAAATAATTCCTTTTAGAAAGCATAAAAGAGGCCAACAGGTGGTGTAGTGGTTAAGATACAAGAATTTCACATGGCCAACCACGGTTAGAGCCCCAAATCCAGCAACTTGAAACTCACTCCAAGCGCATGTGCATGTGTGCCCAAAATCCCAAAAGGAGAATGGAAGAAAAGGGATTGAAGCATGACCAACACACACCCACCCCGGGTGTGGGGGACGTATTTCTCGCTTTCTGTCTCTCTGTCTGTGTCTCCCCAGCAAGTACACATGCCCTATAGCAAAAAGCTCTGGAAGAAGAAGAAAAGGAAGAGGAAGAGGAAGAAGAAGAAGACAGAAAAGAGTTACCTATGTGCAATCCACAATGCTGTCTACAATTTTTCAAACTGCAGGATCTCTTTAATCAGCCTCAACCAGCACTTTTCTAATGAAATAGAAGAGAGTGATATAGACTCAATGATCAGAGGAGTACCTCCCACACAGTGGGGGAAAATATTATTTCAGTGTGTGTGTGTGTGTGTGTGTGTGTGTGTCTGTGTGTCTGTGTGTCTGTGTATGTCTGTGATATCTCATGGGTCACAATTTCAATGTATTTCTTGCTGAGAATCATGACCCAAGAGTGTGAAGGTCCCTGTTGCTCAAAAAGTGGGAAACTCAGCAATAATATCGATCTCTAGATGCACTGTGTGGGGCCTCACCTTTCCGCTGTGGTTTGCGCTTACAGAATATCACAATTGAGGGAGCATCCATTGTCGATGGTGACAACGCAGCCACAAACGGAGTGATCCACATCATCAACAAGGTACGTGGTCCTACACAGGCAGCATCTCTTCCATTGTTATTTATCCTCAGGGACAGAAGCTTTCTTGGAAAATTTTTTTTAAAAAATAGCTTTAATATAAGAGTAACCTGTATTGCTTTTATTTTAAAGTCATGTAGAAGCTATTCATTCAGCCAGACTCAGCTACATGTACTCAGTTTATATTCTGCAACAGGCCCTATGTCCAGTGTGACCACACATATTATCTGTCTTGTTAAAAGATACACAGGCACCCTAGTATTGAGAAGTCCACCCTTCTCTGCATTGTTGCACCTAAAAATAAGGTGAGAATGGTCCTAGGGGAACAAATGGAAAGGGTAGAAAATATTTTGTCATATTTTAGTTTTTCCTCAGACCCAATGCAATACTATTCAAAGGTATGAAATAGGTGGAGAGGGAGAATAAGAGAATAACAGGAAACAGAATTGCAAAATATCCTATAATTTTAAGTTACTAAATTAGGATCTTTGTTTAAAATGAAAGTTAGAATTAGGAGTACATTGGGGACTTCTAGAAGGTGAAAAATTGAGGAGGATATTGCATTTTAACTAAAATTATTCTCACTTGGCACTTCTATATTCTATACTCACTTTGTGATTCTAAGTTATAGAAAAGGTCAACTATTTGAATTCATGAAAGAGAGAGACTATAGGACCCCTGGGTGCATTATTTTATGATGACCTTGTGATCCTCCTGTACACTAAAAGGCACTGAGAAACACAACATCTTTAAGCAAGTGATTCATCACTTGCAGGAAACCTTGCTGGGTTCATAACTTCATATAATGCCAAGTAACTTTACTTACCAAGAGTATTTTTTTTTCCAGTCCTGGCTTTATAAAGTGCTAAAAATCTTTGGAAATATAAACACATCTGTCCTTCTTACATTTTTTTTCAATGTGCCATAGGATGCATGTGCTCTCCAGAGAGAGACAGTGAGGGAGAAAGCACTTCTCAGTGGGACATAGTTATGCAGCAGTATCCTTTCCTCCACCTCTTCATCCTGTCAGGATTTGGGGCACACACATACACACATAGGGTTTCATTTTTTTTTTTAATTTTTTTTATACATTTAATCACTGCATATATCTCTTTAGCAAATGGTGCTAGAAAAACCGGGTATCCACTTGCAGAAAGATGAAACTGGACCTTTATCTCACACTATTAATAAAAATCAACTCAAATGGATCAAAGATCTAAACCTAAGACCTTGAACTATAAACTGGACCGTTACTGCTGGTAACGGGACCCACTACTGGTGGATAACACAGGGGAAATTCTTTGAGACATCAGAGCAGGCAAAGACTTCTTAAATAAGACCCTGAAATCACAGGCAATAATCTCAAAAACAGACAAATGGAACTACATCAGGTTAAAAGAAACTTCTGCCCAGCAAAAGAAACAATAATTAGAGTGTATCAGCAACCCTCAGAATGGGAGAATATATTTATAAACTATGCCTCAGGACAGGGACTAATAACTAGAATATACAGAGAACTCCAATGGCTTACCACAAAAAAAAAAAAATCAACTCAATTAAAAGACGGTAAAATTAACTGAACTGACAACTCTCTAAGGAAGACATGTGAACAGCCAAAAACCATAGGGTGTGATTTTTAAACCACTAGGACCAGAACTCAAACTGTGGTCACTCATGTGGTTCTGGCTCCCTTAACTACCAGGTCATGGGACCAGCCCCTCACTTACATTGTTTGATGGACATTCGTTAGTAGAATGGCTCCTCCACCCATCCCCTGCACTGAGCATTATTTTGTTGGGGCCAGTTCAAGTCTCATCTCCTCTATGTTGCCTTTGCGAACTCACACAGTCCCTATCACTGATAATGACATAGTATCAAGAGTGTCAGTTCTAGAGTCATACAGAACCCAGGTTTGGATACTTAGCTGACTCTTACTTAAGTAAGTTACATAACCTCTCTGAGCCTCATTTTTCTTCCCCCATGAGGAGTGGCATGGCATCCTCCACTCTCAATGCCTGTTTCCTAGTAGACCTTTAGTAAATGGCAATTTTATTCTCTTCTTCCATCTCTGAAATCACATGGTATTTCTCTATGAAAGTGGCTTCTGCAGAATGTCATCTGCAGGATGTAGATTAATGTTTTAAAAAAAGAAGTCAGAGATCAAAAATTTTAAGTAAAAATGTCCTGTTTTTACTACACTGCATGAGCCAAATAAAACGTTTTCACAAGGTAGATTCAGGCAACTAGTGGCAGCAGATTTAAGACTTTAGGGAAAAGAAATGAAGGACCTGAAAAACAAGCAAAAGAATAAGAAAGGAAGATCGATTTTAGCTGCAGCCTGTTGCATTTTACTTAGACTTTCAGGGTCTTGCCTGATAAGGGAATGACAGAATGGATTACCTAGGGAAAAATATAAAGTCTTCAGGGCAAGATCATGTGTTCTCTAATTGGGCAGGTGTCAGAAAGAGACATTAAATTGAACTAATAACACCCACGAGAGCCTTCCATCCTTGTCACTGCATTCCAGAACATTTTTATTCTGCAAGTAACCTTCAAAACATTATCAATGTCAACTCCTTTAACTGCTTAAATTGGTGAACAGGACTTTTGTGTTCATGAACTAGCAGCAAGTTTATGGAAACATGCTAACAGAATATTGGGGTTTCCTTTCCCAGGTGCTGATCCCCCAAAGAGGTCTAACTGGCTCTTTACCAAACTTACTCACCCGGCTGGAGCAGATGCCTGACTATTCCATCTTCCGGGGATATATCATTGCAAGTACTATGTTCCCTGCCTGACCACCTTCCTCAGGTTACTTGGGAATGGGAATCCCTCACATGCTCTTCTGTCTTTCCATCGCAGCAATATAACCTGGCAAATGTAATCGAGGCTGCCGATGCTTACACAGTGTTTGCTCCAAGCAATAACGCCATCCAGAATTACGTCAAGGAGAAGAAGGTCACAACTCTAGTAGGTGCTGGGAACAATAACCAGGGAAGATAAATGCCAAAAATTCACAGACTCAACATTTTCAGTCCATCAGTTATGCACCATTTCACTCTTTCATCAAAACCTTCTTGTCCACTCCCACATACTTCGCAGAGACTCATACAGAACTCTTGCACACACAAACCTTCCTATATTTAGTGTGTACTTCTAGAAGTTCATACTTGAGCCCAGATGCACAAGCATGTAGCATTCCAGGAACCTGGAAGGATCCTCATGGTCACTTCTCCACCCTTCCCTGTCCTCCGCCTGGTCCCCAGCAACCCAGATGACAGCAACAGGGACTTAGAAGAGTGAATCATCTCTTTCTTCTCTTCTTCCATCTCTATCTTCCATGACTCCTAATATTTGGGGGCAAATAGTCAAGGTTTATCAAAGAATTGTGTGAATTAATCAAAAAGCTTCCATCGTGCCACTATCTGGCTTAAAACCTTTGAGTGGATCCTGTTTTTTTCAGGACTAATTTCAAACACCCTCCCCAGTTATTTAAGATCTCCATTAACTGGTCACACTTTCTCTTACATTCAGGGGCTCTAGACTTTTTATACAGGGAGAGCACAGGGCTCCTCACACTTGGCCCCACAGGAGGAGTCATGCTGGGAGCTGGATTTCCACAGGCAAGCATGCTGTTTTTATTTATATCTTTACACAGAGTGGCTGAGATGAAGATGCTAACAAGATACTGCTGGTACTTAAAGCTCCACTAAGCCACCCTTGACATATTGCTGTCTTCAGGCAGTAATGTAAAGAAACCACGTTGTCTAATGATAGACTTATTGATCCTAAACATGCCAGAAATGTGTTTGGTGCCTTTGTTCCTATCTACACACATATGCACACATGCACATACCCTGACTCCTCAATCAGAAAGGCTGCGCTTCCTATTCTTCCTTCATCTTCCCTACTCATTCTTCATGTCTAGGCCCACCTCCTAAAGGAAGCTGGCTCTAGCTCCCTGATACTCTCTTCTGCCATGTATCTTCTTCAGCACTTCAAAAATACCCCTGGTATAATTAACTGTATTTTCCAAAGGCAGGTCTTAGCTCTCCAAGTTATAAACTCCCTAGCAAAGGAGAAATGTAGATTATAGAATCAGCCCCAGCATCACAAAGCAGAGTATAAGAGAGTGGGTTTAGAGCTGAAAGACAATGACTTAGCAACTTCTTTCTTCATTCCCCATATCATGCTTCTATTCCCTTTTTTTTTTTCTTTTTTTTTTTTGGAGAGGTTTTTTTCGCTATAGGGCGCGTGTGCTCGCCAGACAGACAGAGAGAGACATAGAGACAGAAAGCGAGAAATCACCCCCCAGGGGGGATGGTCACGCCGCAATCCCTTCTCCTCCATTCTCCTCTCGGGATCTTGGGCACGCATGCACAAGTGCCCGGCGTGAGTTTTAAGCCACCGGGTCCGGGACGCAAACCGCGGTCAACTACGTGGGAGTCCAACAACATAGTCATTACGCTAACTGCTGGTTCCCTCTATTCCCTTTTTTGACTTCAATAAACTCAGTTATGATTTCATCAGGTATGAAGTGAGGAGTCAGTAGTTTTGAAGAGATATTTAGAGGGCAGGAGGGTTTAGAGGAAAGGAAGAGAGTAGGAGGACCCTAGGAATTTGGAGCACATTTCTGGCTTCTCCGTTCAGGAAGCCTATCTGCCCTTCTAGGCAGCCATCTTGTATAAGACTTGGGGTACTATGACAGATGCACCACATCTCTGAGCCACAGTAAACACCTACAGTCTCTTGTCCCAAGCCAATTCTGTGAGTGTAGGACAACTCTCCTTGCCCTGCTGTACCCAGCTCATAGGCTTGATCAGACCCCAGACCAAAATGCAGGCTTTCTCTACACAGCATTTCTGCCCAAAGAAACCTTTAAAATCCACCTCCAACTTTCATACCCTCAGTCTGTGCTTTAGAGTCACCTAATGAATTGTTGACCACTGTCCTTGGAAAACTGGCAAGTACCCTGGGATGATGTGTTTCACAACTCTAGTGTTTCATATCTATTATGTCTTGATGCCTCCTCCCTCAATGTTACACTTTGACAAGGTATTGCTCCTTCTTGTAACCCCGTATCAGAGAAGCCCCATATCTGCTGGCTGATCTATGGATTGACTTTCAACTCCATTGTCCAGGAGGAGAGTATACTTCGGTATCATGTGGTCCTGGAGGAGAAACTCCTGAAGAATGACCTGCACAATGGCATGCATCGAGAGACCATGCTGGGTTTCTCCTACCCTCTTGGCTTCTTTCTCCACAATGACCAGGTACAATACTCTTATTTAAAACCCAGAGCAAGTGTTTTTTATCATCTGTCATCTATCATCACTTCCAAATCTTAGCAACGTCATCCATCATCACATATTGGAATCATCTCACCTTCCTAAGCCTTAGCAACAACACAGTAGTCTGTGTCTCATCATAAGGGAATGACTGAGCCAGATTATCAGGCTCCCACTTGCACACCATGTGACCACCCTTCAGATAATCGGTGTAGACTTACTAATCATGGTATTTGCATCCTAGCCCTCACAGGTGCCCTTCAATCATAGAAAGAAGAAAGAAAAAAGGAAAGAAAGAAAGAGGGGGAAAAAAGGAAGGGAGAAAGCAAGAAAAAGAAAGCGGAAGAAAAGAAAAGATAAAAAGAAAGAAACACTTAACCAAGGGTCTCCAAAATGAAAGGGATCTTAACTCCAGAATGAGCATTGCTCTAGGGCATAAGAAACCTAATGACAAATACAGATCCTAGCAGCCAAATGAATCAACCTTAATCATCAAGGTTGTAGTCCTAGAACCAACTCTTCTTCACACTGGTGTTCCGTATACACCTCACGCAATACCTGTTTAAGAGTGTTTAAAATTCATGGGAAAAATGGGACCAGCAGATGGCATAGTGGTTATGTCACTGGACTCCCACATGACTGACTGCAGTTCAAATCCCAGACCCAGTAGCTTGAAACTCATGCTGAGCATATGTGTATGGGTGGCCAAGATTCTGAGAAGAGAGTGGAAGAGAAGGGATTGCAGTGTAGCTGTCCCCCTGGGGGTGATTTTTCACTTTCTGTCTCTCTGTCTCTGTCTCTCTGGCAAGCGCATGCACTCTATAGCAAAAATCTCTCCTAAAAACAAAAAAGAATTCATGAGAAAGAATTAATGAAACTAAATATTTAATTTATTTCAGATACAAAATTCTATTCTCAACTGTCCAGTCAAAAGATCAGTCATAAAAATTCAACAAGGAATTCACAATAGAATTCTAATATCAACACTCACAGGAAAAATTAATAAAAACAAATTATTATTTAAAAGAAGCTAAGCACTATATTAAAATGAATGTATAATCAGAGAAGAGAAGTTTTGAGCAATAATATTATTTAATTCTTTATAAAAAGTGTAATCTGAAAAGCAATTTCCTCAATGGTATCATTGTTGAATCACCAGTAAACTTTTATGTAAGTTTTTTTTTTTCTTTTCTTCATTTTTGTTAAATGAGGGAGAAAGAAAGCGAGAAATAAGCACTTTTTAACAAGGTCTCACCATGCAGCAATCCTCCTGTTTGAGCCTTTCAGTTAAACAGGATCACAGGCATGCACCACCATGCCTGACCTGTTTTAGGTAGGTTCGAGAACCAAACCCTGGCCTCCCATGTGGTCCCAGCCTTGCACAACAGCACCCCACCACTTGTACACCACAGCCCAAGGCTTCTGTAAAATAGTTTGATCTTGGAGGCAAAAACAAGTCTTCCTGACTCTTCATTACTTGGAGAATAATCTAATTCCAAATATTTTTCTCTGACTTGTACAAATAATTCTACCTATTGTGTAACAACTTAGAAGAGATTCTTTTAAATGCATTTCCTTATTTTTCCAGGAATAGCAATTGTTATTGATAGAGCCTTCATTTTTGTTTTTAGTTTTATTTTTTTTAATGTCAGACGATGCATACACTCAACAGTCAGAGACAGAGAAAGAGAGAGAAGGGAAAATCACCTTCCCTGATGGGATGCGACCATACCCCAGCCCCTTCTCCTCTATTTCTCCATCCTGCTGGACTCTGTGGTGCACACACATATACCCAGCATGTTTTTCAAGCCACTAGGGCCAAGATTCAAACCATAGTTGGCCATATGATATCTAACCCCCTTAACCACTAGGCCACAGAGCCAGCCCTTATTTTGGTTTTGTCTGACATCTTTTCTTCATCATATAGAGAGTAATACTCTAATGCAGTTAGTTGAATCAATTCTAATCCTGTAATTTTCATTTTCCATTTTCAGAAAAATCTTTGTTCTAGTGCAAGAAGTGTATGTATTCATACGTTAGGGGCTTTGCGTTTAATGATACTTCCTTGCTCTTACAACAGAAGTGTACAAAGATGCTTTATAAATGAATAGACATGTTCAAATCAAAATTTTAATGCAACCTATAATTTTCTGGATATATCTCTTGGTGCAAATGATTCAGGCTTTTTTAATGTCAAATCAACAGTTTTACAACATCAAATGTTCTGCTATTTTGGTATTTTAAAATAGCTCAGCATCTTAGAATTCTGTAAATTTGTGTTATAATCACCATTTAAGTTAAGCTTCCTGCTAATTTTCCTAATGTGCACAGACCAAATGGAACATGTCTATGGAGCTCAGCCATGATCCAAATGGAAATATCCAAATGGAACTTTATTTGACTGCAAATCAATCATAAACAACGTTAACATTCAGCAGAAGTTCACATTTAAGCACAGTAGGGTCATTTTAATATTGGGGAGTGTTGGGGATGTAAGTTTATGAATTATTTTATGAATTGTAGGCTCTTACAGAATACTAACTAGATGTCTGCTTTGTACAATAAGAAGTCCCCCCCAATCTAAGCCCTGCTACATTTACACACATACAAGTATATATACATCACTCCAATTTTTCAAAGAGCCATCCATTTCAAATTATATTTATTATATTAATGAATGAATTTCTTTATTTTTTCTTTTAATAATTGTTTACATATCCTTCTCTTTTAAAAAAAGATAAAATAAATTGTAATTCATAATTTGATTTGGCAACATTTGGACACTGATGTAGTCACTATGTCTTGGATGTTTATGGGCATGCTAGACCAAGATGGAGCCAACTATACTTTTTTTTAAAGTCTTGTCTAATTATTTATTTACACACTTTTATAAACTGCAATTTAGCCTTTCTGAGGGTTGTTTGTGAATTAGCCACAACGTTGAGATGTGAAAAAATCAATTTACCTGAAGAAAAGAAATGACCGACCCAATTAAAAACTGGGCAAATGAGCTGAACAGACAACTCTCTAAGGAAGACATATGAACAGCCAACAAACATATGAAAAAATGCTCAGCATCCCTTATCATAAGGGAGATGCAAATCAAAACTACTGTGAGATACCACGAAACCCCAGTCAGAATGGCTAAGATTAAAAAAATAAAGAATAAATATTGGAAGGCTTTGGAGAAAAAGGAACTCTCCTGCACTATTGGTGGGAATGTAAATTAGTACAGCCACTATGGAAAGCAATATGGAGATTCCTCAAAGACCTAAAAATAGAAGTACCATGTGATCCAGCCATTCCACTCCTACATATCTACCCAAATGATAGGAATACATTCAGTCAGAAAAACACTTGTACATCCATGTTTATTGTGGCATTATTCACAATTGTTAAGATATAGAACCAACCAAATGTCCACAAATAGACGAATGGATTGAAAAAGTATGGTGCATATATGGTATGGAATACTACTCAGTCGTAAGAAACAATGAGATCCTAGCATTTGATAGAAAGTGGACAAATATGGAAGATATATTCTTAAGTAAAGCAAGCTAGACTATGAAAGAGAGGCATTTTAGGGGCCAGCAGGTGGCATGTTGGTTAAGGGCACTAGACCCCCACATGGCCAACTGTGGTTTAAGTCTCAGATTTGGCACTTGCTTTCTTTCTCACTTTCTCTCTCACTCTCTCACTCTGCCCCTCTCTGGTCAAATTAAAATAAATAAATAAATAAATAAATAATCAAAGTTAAATAAAATAATTCTTTAAAGAAAAAGAAAGAGAGCGAGGCATTGTATGTCTCCACCTTATACTGAATGTCAGAAACTGAACAACATAAAGGCATGGAGAGCAGCTGTGGGTACCAGAGACAGTGTAAGAGGAGGGTGGGAAATGGCAGAGGGTGAGAGGAGGGAATCAAGGGGAAAAAAGAAAGAAGAAAGAAGTAAAGCAATTAAGAAACACAATATGGAAAATTACCTATTGAAGATAATAGGTATGTTAATATCTTTGAATCAATATGCAATGTATTCTGGTTAGGAAAATTCACTTTATATACTGTAATGATATACAGTAATTGAATGTAAAATAAATAAACTTTTTTTTTAAAAAAAAGGATGGGTTACATTTCCGTGTCTTGGTGATGAAAGGCCTTGACGCCTCCAGCCTGCTATCTACGACGTAACTGAGAATGTTCATGGAGCCATCCTGCCAATGGGCACTGACAAAATAATCATGGGGCAGCATTTTTCAAACAAATATAAGGAAATTAATTGTAGATAGGGAAAGGTACCCCATAAGTGATCTAGAACAACTTCTTCCTTTTACAAAAGAGAAAACTGAGGTTCAGGAAAGAAAGGAACTGGCCCAAACACACACAGCTAGAAGTTGGACTATTACTCAGATGCAGAACTTGTACTCAGACGCCCCTTTCTAAGGCCAGAACTCTTTTCACTACAGTATACCACCTTCCAAATGAATATCGTTATCTCTCCTAGGCTGTGTCCCAATCTTCCTCATCTTCTTTAAATTACTATAATAAAAAGGCACTTTTAACCCTCTTGTTCACAGCTCTATGTTAATGAGGCCCCAATAAACTACACCAATGTTGCCACTGACAAAGGAGTGATCCATGGCTTGGGAAAAGTTCTGGAAATTCAGAAGAATAGATGTGACTTGAATCACACCACTATTATACGAGTAAGTTATATTCAGGACCAACAATGCAACTAAAAACTGCTGTGGTGGGAACCAGCAGTTAGCGTAATGGCTACGTCGCTGGACTCCCACGTAGTCGACCGCGGTTCGCGTCCCGGACCCAGTGGCTTAAAACTCACGCCGGGCGCGTGTGCGTGCATGCCCAAGACCCCGAGAGGAGAATGGAAGAGAAGGGATTGCGGCATGACCATCCCCCCGGGGGGTGATTTCTCGCTTTCTGTCTCTATGTCTCTGTCT
The DNA here is from genome assembly GCF_000334495.1 of Tupaia belangeri chinensis. Lineage (NCBI taxonomy): Eukaryota > Metazoa > Chordata > Mammalia > Scandentia > Tupaiidae > Tupaia > Tupaia belangeri. The sequence goes on from NW_006159512.1 coordinate 6,847,714, forward strand.
GTCCGGCGAGCACACGCGCCCTATGGCAAAAACCTCTCAAAAAAAAAAAAAAAAAAACTGCTGTGGGCTTATTTTTTTTATCATTTTTAAATTAACATTTCTATTAGGATATCTTAGTTCAGTCCAGAAACCACTGAGTGAACATCTCTGACATGCTACGGGGTGTCCCCTGCTGTGGTTCTACAAAGATAAATAAGACACAATCCCACCCTCAATGGGCTCATGTTCCACTGCAATAGCTATACCTTCAGTGCCTCGGAAAAGCTGCCAAGA
>NW_006159512.1:6848002-6856779 GCF_000334495.1 Tupaia belangeri chinensis
AGCAGGATTCTCAAGTCACTGTTTTCATAGTAAGGGAAAATGTGCCGTACCTAGTATAAGCACATGGAGGGAACTACAATGCATATATGGCAAGTTTGGGCTAGAAGTGGTCTAGTAGAAGGTAAAAAACAGAAATGGATTATTTCAGTGTCATACAGCATGAGATAATGGAGGCTTTTCACTCTAGTCCATGTAAGATCTTTCTGTAATAATAATGCCTGCTGATATTGAGCACTTAAGATATGCTAGTCATTGCTCTAAATTTTTTTACATGTATTAACCTAGTTGATCCTCACAATACCCTACAAAGTACGTGCTATTCCTGCCCCCTCATTTTACAAATGGGAAAAATAAGCTGCAGAAAAATGAATTAATACACCCAGGTTCACACATTAACAAGCAGCAAAGAGATTCAAATACAGGCTATGTGGCCCCAGAGTTGAACCTCTGAACAAGAACACTATAATGTCTAGTAGGTACCAAGTTTAGAATGAGAGGTTCAGGAAAGAAAGCAATTGCAGGAAATCCAAATTAGAAAATGAATCTCAATGGCCTTGTTTTATAAATGGGTTGCACTTAAGAGTTTTTGTCATTCTTAACTTTAGCTCTTTGCTTTGTATCAGCATGAATCCTCTCTGTGGAGCAGCTCCTTTCTGTCCCATACAGCCCAACTGTGTGTTCCCAAGGGTGGGCACCATCATGTAATATATGGTTAGTCTCTGAATCTGATATAACCAGCATTTAAATGAGCTAAGACCTCCATGTTTTAAAGAATTATTGGATTCTGACGAGTAATGTAGAGAAAAGCTATACTTAAACATGCAATACCCAAAGTCATTGAAGTGTTTGTTTCAAAGACGATTAAAAAGGTTGACCAGATGAGCATTTCTTGTTTTTAATTCTATATTCTAAAACTTTCAGCTCTAAGCTCCAGAAAATATTTGCAGCCTCACTTTGCACTAAAATTAATAACCTTGAAATGTCCCCTTTACCTCTGTGTTTTATCAAGGGAAAGTGTGTCGATTGTTCCCTGAAGTCAACCTGCCCAATCGGAACTAAACCACTAGTAAGTATTTTGTCTACTTTGATAAAATCATTTCTAGATCTCAGGAAGTCCAAATTGGTAAATGAATCTCAAGCGTATCTCATTTTCACTGGCCCCATTTGTTTACTTTGTTTTAACTTTATTTTATTTTTTAAGAATTATTTATTTAATTGTGTTGTTTATTATTATTGTTATTATTATTATTATTTACATTTACTATGGAGCATGTGCATTCAGAAGAGAGACAGAGAGAGCTAAAGAGAATGTGAGAAAGTAAGCTGTCAGGTCCAGGACTCGAACCAGTCAGTCATGTGGGAGTCCAGAACCTCGTGTCCAGCACATTAACAGCCATGCCATCTGCTGGCCATTAATGTTATTTTGTGATAGTAATCAATTGTCAAATCTTAAATCCATTTTGGTGGGGAGAAAATAAAATTTAATTAAATTTAAATTTATTCTACTTATTTAAATTTAAATAAGTAGAAATAGGCTCATATAATTCAGCATGTAATGCAGAAAGGGCTTTTTTACTTTCCATATCTTTCATATCCCAATAGCTAGATAAAGTCAATAGCAAGAAGTTTTATCAGGGAAGGCCAATCTACATCTAAAATCACATTCAGCCTGGCTACATTCTAGCTGCTTGACTTCCTTTCATAGTTGCAGTTAAAACTAACTTTTTTTTTTAAGTTTATTTTATTTATTTATTTTCCCATGACAGAGAGAGAGACAGGTACCCTTGACAAGCTCTTGCCATGCCACAGTCCTCCCCAATCTTCCAGCCAGCCAGGATCATGGGTATAGCCAGCATGTTAGGGTCAACCCAGGATCCAAATACCAGGCCTTAATCCATATGTCCAGTATTGCATGGTGTCACCCTACCACCCAGGCCATAGTGGCTGGGTCTACAACTTTTTTTTAAAGAAACAGTAGATATAGGGAAGATAGTAATGTCTTTGAATTAATTACCAATCTATGTTGCTTATAGCTATTTATCGTGAAATCTATTTCTGATAATAGCTGTTACTAAGAGTAAATACTCATGCACTTTCCATAGTATGATGACTTTACTTATTATAATAACATACTGATTCTTCTACTTCATTTTATTTTAATATGATAAGATAGATCATTAAAAGTAGCTTTAATCCTTTCTCACACCAAGGCAGAATATAAACCAAAAAATAATTAGAAACCAAGGTACAGATCCATCAATACACAGTACTGGAAGGACATTTTTCTCTGCTTTACTCTACCATTCTTCTGAACTTGAGTTAGCCTTCTGGAGAAAAGTCCTTTTTATGAAGTGCTACTTTAAAGTATAACTATTTCAATTTTGGCACCTGGCATTCTGGCAGCCAACATCGTGTTTTGTTTTTATTGCTTATGTAGCAGCATTAGGTAGACACCACTCTCCCTTTCCAGAATGTTCCAGTGAGAGAGAGAGAAAGCAATGCATCACTCACCTACTTGCTGTTAGAGACTGGAAATTTTTTTCCTAAGTAAGAAGCTAACACCATCCTTATTACTTCATAGGGTAATGAGACAAGGAAATGTATCTATACCACTTATTTCATGGGAATGCGATCTGTGGTCATTGGATGCCAGTCAAAATGTGTGAAAAGTGTCATTGTGAGTATAATGATTTAATCACCATCCTAACTACTGCAACAACTTCGGGATATGCTATACTTCTCCGAAATGCCTTACACGTATTTATCTATTTCCTCTTATTATTTTCATTATCATTGTCTTTCAAAGTAGTACTGATACTAGAAAAATACAGAAGCAAGTCAGAAAATTAGTAAAACTGTGTTAAATTTAAAAGATGGGAGGTCAGTGCTTTAGACTGAGTTCCTGCACCAGGCATCAGCAGATCAGAGCAGACCAAAATGGAGTTGCTCATGATCAATACCACGTAATCAAACCGAATCTTTAAGGGAGCTGATAGATCCCAAAACAGACCAGTTTTTCTGAAAACAGAGGACTCCATTCTCCTGAGTCAGTGTCATTGAGAAGTCACTTCTGCTTTAACTCTTCCATAAAAGTAAACAACTATTAACCAAGCAGCTGTTTTCCTGTTGTTTCCCTGTCCCCACCTTTAAAAATCCACTGTTCTGTTATTGCCCAGCGGCAGTTCTCATTCCATTTTGTAAGACGAAGGTTGCCCCATTCATGAATAGTAAAAAGTCGATTAGACCTATAACTACATTCATTGTACATTTGTCTTCTGAAAGCTGTAATATTAAATTGCATGAAAAAGAAATTAAGAGACTGAGAGGCTAAGATATCCATCTGTTCTCATAACAAGGTGGCTCTGAAAGCATGTGCACCTGTAAACAAAAACAACAGAGGAAGTCACTTGGTGCACAATGATAAGGTGCACCTGGTCATTTAGAAAATAGGACCCCAAAGCTAAGTACCTCTGGGCGTTTCTTTGGTTTTGCAGGAAAATTCTTCATGACTTCTTGTCCTGCTTCCTTTCCAGAGGACTAGACTTATCCTCTTCCTATTTCAGCAGGTGGGATGGCTTGGCCCATAAGCTGAGAACTTAGGGCTGGAGGAGTTATTGTATTTTAATGCATTCAAGAATAAAGTCATGCCAAAACCAAACAGATATCCCATAGGGATTCCCTGAGCTACAAGAAATTCCTTAATAGAATACCAAAGGCCTCCTGGAAGAGGCCTCCCATGTTTATAGTAGATAACAATATTCAGCGCAAAGGAGCCTGGGTTTGGGCAATGAGGATTTCTTGGTCCTCCCATTGTCCAGCACCATTTCACTATTTAGTTTGTTCCTGATGCCCGTTCTCATTTTTCTCCATCTTTCTCTTGCTTGCCTTTTTTCTTTCCCTCTTTCCCACCTCCTTAGTGGACACCTCAGTCCTATTCTAGCACCCCTAGAAATTGTGGATCCTAACCCAAATCTCAGGGGTTCTGCCCCCATCCTTTACAACCCCTGGGGCCAAAGAAACAGACGCATACCACGTCCCACCACCAGGATGTCCACACTGAGCCTGGACAGCAGCAGAAGACAGAAGTGCGTGTCCAGACTTGTTCTTCCATTTCAGACGAGAGAGTGCTGTGCCGGCTTCTTTGGTCTCCAGTGCCAGCCCTGCCCAGGGAAAGCCCAGGACGTCTGCTTCGGGAATGGGATCTGCCTGGATGGCTTGAATGGCACGGGCGTGTGTGAGTGTGGGGAGGGCTTCAGCGGCACGGCCTGTGAGACCTGCACAGAGGGCAAGTACGGTGCCCACTGCGACCAAGGTATGCACTCACCTCCCCACCCAGCAGGTTCCTGGAGGGCAGACCTAGGACTGTGGAGAAAGGAGTGATCCACCAAGTGCTCCTTCCCCAGCCTCTCTCCAGGCAGGCTGGAATCTCACCTGCTATTATCACAGTGAATTACAGTAGAACGTCTGTGTTGTGTCATCTGTATAGGACAGTGTTTCCGGACGTTTTCAGTCACTAACAGGGACCTACCAACCCACCTCAACCCAACCACATTTCTGTATTTGCCTGTGCACACCGATCACCATAGTTCAGCTTTCCATTGTAGATTTGCTGGATATCTGAACAGCAAATTCACACGGATTATTTAATCTCATGGGAACCAAGCTATGCCCACTTGACAGATAAGGACATTAAAGCAAAAAGTGTGGTAGCTTTTCCCAAGGTTGCACTGAGGAAAGGCAGACCTGAGACCTGGCTGCACCCCTTGCTGAGCTTCAACGGCTTGCTCTTCTGTCATGCTGTGCTTTGTGAAAAGATCATGCTATTGATTCACCATCAACAAGCCACATGCTTTAAGTTGTTTTTGCAAAAATAATGATCTATTTGAACTAAGTCATCTGCATTCTCATACCCTGACTCTCTTGCACCCCAGGATGCTCACCTATGAGGGGTTGACTTGAGAGGTTTCCAATCTACACTGAGGGAAGGAAGCATTGCTCTAAAATCTTGAGCTAGTTCTCACTGTTTTCTCATCAACTCTCCCAAGTCAGACAAAATCAATGTATCATTGGACCATTGTGATTGGACCATGTCACATATAATTATAATTATAGTGTCAATGTTCTTCTATGTGATTTGGAAGAATTATGTGCTTACATTTGTGCGGAGTTCCTAACCTGGGATCTACCTTTATGGGGTCCAACAGACCCCCAAAGCCGAATGCTTTTTTTCTGGAGAACACATCCACAGTGCTCATCTAGTTTTCATAGAGACCATGGCTCTGCTATCAAACAGAAGGGTGACTAGTTCTATGCTACTGAAGAAAGCTGCTCCACACCAGGTATATATAACCCAGCATCAATGGGCTTCTCTCAAGAAATAAACATGATTCCCTCCTAAGGAGTAACCCACATAACCCAGGATTATCCAGTAGCCTTGGCTAAGAACAGTCTTACTCCTCTTGAGTCGCAAACTTAGGGTGTTGCCGAGTCCCAAAACTGTGGTCTGTACTGCTTGATTGAAGCATAACATGGTTTGCTCATTTTTTTGCCTTTGTTTTGTCTTATTTAAAATTTTATTTCAGCCTATAAGTACTGCTATGCATTTGAACTACTCACATAAATGCTCTGGTTCCATGGTTCACTTGTTAACTTGCTAGATTCTATGTCCTGAGCCCTAGCCCTTCCTGTGAATCTGGCCCTCCATTAAAGACAGTGATTCCCTTGAACCCATGTTGGAGAACTACGTACAAGGAAGTAAATCCAGTAAGTAATAAATGAGTTATTGGATGTGGGTCAGAATCTGCTGATTGTGGGTGTTCTTCCACTTAGTGTGTCCTTGTGTCCATGGGAGATGCAACCAAGGACCCTCAGGGGATGGCTCCTGTGAATGTGAGGTTGGCTGGCGCGGAGTGAAATGTGACAGTGGTAAGAAGACCTTCAGTACTTATGTCTGCCCTTAGCCTCACCTCTGACCAGCTATACTTCTTTTCTTTCTAAAATAGAAAAGACACCTTTATTACTTCTTCTGGAAATCAGCATAATTCCTTCTTCCAGAGAAAAGCTTGTAGAAGGAGAAAAGTAGTAAAAGAAAATCAAAATTACTCATACTCTCAAGTCAGGAAAGAACAATTGATATTTTGTATTAGCCTTCTAACCTTTTGCTAGGTACATAAACATGCGTAGAGAATTACACTCTACATGTTACTTTTTCACTCCATGACATACAATGGAGATCTTTCCATGTGAATAAAAATGCATACATTATTCAGTTTAATTTCTACATCACATTTCATTATAGTACTATACCACACCTCTGAACCAGTCTTCCACTATCATAAACAATGCTGCAATGAACATATCTTTTCATGTTTATCTTATTAATACATTTGGTTACATTCCTAGAGATGAAATTTCTGAGTCTGGAATTGGCACTCTGGGGGAAGGTTTGACATAGTTCATATTCCAAACAAGTTAGTCTTTCTAGTCCTACAGGAAAGTTCTCAAGTGGGAATTTGTAAGAGGGCTCATACAATTGATTCTCTCTTTCAGCAATCACAAAAGACAACTGCAACGGGACATGCCACACCAGTGCCAAGTAGGTATCATCCAGGCTCCTTTTGGGAACAACATATAAGATATTCTTTCCCAATAGTGTCCACTCCAGTCCCTATCAGAGGAGGAGTTTCTTGACACTGCTTCTGAGGATCTAGGATAAATTTAAGTATGGAGCTTAAATTACCTCTGTCCCATCAACTTGCCAAATCCAACGTCCTTAATAAGTGGCCACCTAACACACCCAGCATATTGGCAAAGATGCCAGTCGTTGCCCCAAGTCAAGCTACCAGGGCTCTTTCATGGAGGTCGAAGAAGCCCAGCGCCCTTCGGTTGCAATCTACCTTGCTTCTAGCTCACAGTTAAGCCTCATTTGGCTTCATCCTCCTAACTCCCAGAGTGGCTTAATGAATTGAATGCCCAGGAGCTGGAGTTAGACCTGAATTTAAAGTCAGCCTCTGTCATTGTCACTGACTACATATCTTTGAGTTAACTATTTAATCCCTCCAAATATCTCTTCATCTGTAAATGGAATAATAACAATAACACCTACTTGCTAGGGCTGTTGGATATTATGGAAATGACATGAAGTCGTGTATGCGAAGCTTTGCTCCTAGTACATCAATAACTCTAAGGATTGGTAGTGTTAAAAGAGAAACCTTAGACAAATCTAACATAGCAGAGTTTGAGCAGAAAACACTTCATGACATGGGCAGCCCCCTAAATGGCTTCCAAGGAACTCCAAGGTGCTGTGTGGTCCAATAACTTTTATGGACAGGAAAAAATGAAGTGACATAAGAAAACGGAAGTGAGAGGAAAGGAGGTAGAGGAACAGCTGGACTGGCTACAGGATTGCCGGTGTGGACAGTTTAAGGGCCCGGTGTCTGTGGCTAACTGGAGCACGGCTGCTGTGATTGGCTATGACTCATCAATTTTTTAAGGAAGCAGATTCCCAAGTGAGGCTGCGGTTTGTTTACAAGAGTTCAAGTGTATGAGTAGGGAGGCCTTCTCAGAGCAATCTACTTGGTATAATAGTAACTCCCCTCCTTATTCCTGAACCGATGTCTGTATATACATCCTCTGAAGGGATGCATTAAAGCTGTGATTTTTGCCTGGTAAAGGACTATGTTGGAGTTGTTTCAGGGATGGACTCTCCTCCCAAGCCTTAGGCAGGACCTCAGAGTGCCTCATGCGGGCAGGGTCCAGGATGCTGGGGATGAGGGTTCTCGTGAGTCATGTGGTTTTTTCTCGTGAGGCATTGAGGTTTTTTCCTACAAACACCATTTGTCCGTCTCCATGCAGCTGCCTTCTCAATCCAGATGGCACAGCCTCGTGCCGATGTGCGGCAGGATTCCAAGGAAATGGGACAGTTTGCACAGGCAAGTGAAGAAGAAATTTGCTGGGGCCCAGCCAGGCTTGCACCGGCTTTGAGAGATCTGTATTCCCATAGTCTGAATGAGCCTCAGGAGCTGGTGTCAGCTGTAAATGGCAAACAGCATGTAACAGGACAGTGGGTTGTGCCTTGGAAGGAAACCAACTGCCCACAGTTGGGGCATGTTAGTTTTGAAATGGGCGGGGCAATTGAACCTGTTTTCAAAGTACACTTGCACTGTGCTCCAAGCAGTGGTTCACAACCTTGACCGCAATTTAATGTACCTGTGGAACTTCAAAAACACAGAGTTGATTGGCCTTGAGTGTGACTGGGACATCAGAACATTGCAGTGGGACAGAATAGGATCTGAGCCCTGTCCTTCCTCCTACTGCCACATGTTCTTGACTGAGTCTTTGAACTCCTCTGAGCCTCCTCAGTTCATTTGTAAACTTAAAACCATCTTCCTTGAAGAGTGGTTTTGGGGTTGCATGACCTTTCTGTATACAGAATAGTACAACCTCTTCATCAGATGAGTTTGAACCTAAGTTCTTATAATTTATGTTACCTTAGAAGAGTTGCTTGATTGCTCTTCACACAGCCTTTCCATCTGGATGTTGGAGATAATAGAAGAACCTCCCTCACTAAGTTGTTAGTATCTGTGAAGTGCTTAGAACAGTTCTAGTGCTCAGCACTTAATAAATGTGAGCCAATATCCTTCTGGTACCTAACACATATTTGGTGCTAGAAAAATGGAACCTCTTGGCATCATTCTCTTGAGCACTGTGTCCTGGCAGACTTTGGTCCAGCTTGCGGCATAGGTGGACAATGACCACACCAATCTACTTTCTAGACC
>NW_006159512.1:6856810-6868283 GCF_000334495.1 Tupaia belangeri chinensis
TGTTGCTCCCCGAATGCTAGGTGCCTAAACTCTGGTCCCCAGGTGTTTCCCACAGGAGGGTGCATACAGAAAAAAGCTGGAAAGAGCAAATAATTAGAACATCTTTCTTGATCTTTGTTTTTGAGAATTAGTTAAATTTAATCCAATACTTGCCAGAGTAATGTGATTTCTCATTTCCTCAAAGACCCAAATAAAACTATATCAATTTTTTTAAGTGTATTTATTTATATCCATGAAGGAGGGTGACATCCCCAGCAGAATCTTACACTGTGATTGTTCCCAAATCTCAGTCAATCCAGATCACGCCACACACACCTGTTTACTCATGGAGATCTCCAAATACAAACCAAGGACCTTTTTCCATGTGGGTCCAGTTGCTGTACCACTATACCCCGCTCCAAGGCCCCACAATGTTTTCCCCCTCTCCCCACCTTCTGCTTTATGTCATCTCTCCCTTCTGTAGCAATCAACGCCTGTGAGATCAGCAATGGCGGGTGCTCTGCCCAGGCTGACTGTAAGAGAACCACCCCAGGAAGCCGAGTTTGTGTGTGCAAGGCTGGATACACAGGCGACGGCATCATTTGCCTGGGTAAGTGGCCATCCCGCATCCATCCAGGGGAAACAGCATAAGTGTCAGAGCTCTAGTAAGTGATTCAAGTGTGGGGCTCCTGTTGTTAGTACATACAGCTGCTGAGGTCACTGTTTGCCTGGGCAGGGAGATTTGAGGGTGTGGAAATGTGACCATGGGGATATAATGGTATGTGCTGTCCCAAAATTGCTTTGGAAGGACAAAAGGGGATCAACTTTTTCTAACTAACATGACGGCATGACTGAATTTTTTAAACTTGTATCAGTTCATTTTTATTCAAGTAGCACATTCTTGCTGCAGAAAAGGCAGACATATATGCTGGTAAAAGAATTCTTGTCATTGTCGTATTACCCCATCTTGCTATGGAAACATGTATTTTTTTTTTTAAGCAAAAATGTTGCATAGCATTTACTATACCTAGCAAGATGACAGAAAAGTTTACCTCTTAATCAGTATTTCCATGACTATGCACTGTTTTACTCTAAGACTATATCCTGAACATCGTCTAAATTTTAACTTTTCAGCTGGAAAAAAATTGCACACAGAAAAGTTACAAGCATAGTACAGAAAAGTTACTCTTATTCTTTACCTGCATTCACGTATTAACATTTCACCCCACTTGCTTTATCATTTGCTTTCCTTATACATATGCATATATTGTTTTGAAAACTTATATTTCCTTCACCCCTGAATACTTGAGAATATATTTACTACGAATAAGAATAGCCTCTTGTATAAACATAGCACAGTGGTTAAATGTAGATTGATACAATACTTTCATCGAATTACCTTTCGTATTCTAATTTAGGGTCAGGCATTGCGTTTAGTCATCATGTCTCTTTAATCCCACTTTAACCTGGGACAATTCCAGTTCTCTCAGTTTTGCTTTGTCTCTTGTGACATTGACTTTCTTTTTCTTTTTCTTTTTCTTTTTTTTTTTTGAGAGGTTTTTGCTATAGGACATGTGCGCTCACCAGAAAGACAGAGAAACAGAGAAACAGAAAGCAAGAAATCACCCCCAAGAAGGATGACCATGCCACAATCCCTTCTCTTCCATTCTCCTCTCAGGATCTTGGGCACACACGCACCAGCACCCAGCATGAGTTTAAGCCACCGGGCCCAGGACTCAAACCACAGTGAACTACATGGGAGTCCAACACCATAGCCATTACGCCAACTGCTAGTCCCAACATTGACTTTTTTCTTAAAGGTTTTTTTTTAAAAGAAGCATGCGCTCACCAGAAAGGAGACAAAGAGAGACAGTGAGAGGGAAAGTGAGAAATCACCCCCTGGGAAGGATGGCCTCACTACAATCCCTTCTCTTCCATTCTCCTTAGATTTGGGGACATGCACATACATATGCCTGGTGTGATTTTCAAGCCACAAAGTTCCAGACTCAAACTGTGGTCTTCATGTGGAAGTCTAGCACCTTTAATGACCGTGCCACCTGCTGACCCCAATACTGACATTTTTCAATGAATATAGTCTACTACCTCAACAGTTTTTTAATAGCATATTCATTTTAAATTTTTCTGATTTTTTTATAGTCAGATACAGCTTATGCATTTCAAACCCAACTATCACACGAGTGATGTCACATCCTCCTCAGATATCACACCTGAGGCACGAGACCCATTTGCCCCTTGTTTGCAATGCAAAACTTGACCACTCAGTCAATACACTGTCCAATTTCTCCATTGTGCAGTTGCTTTTTCCCTCTTTGTTACTTATCTGTCAGTGGGGAGACCCTTAACACTAAGCAAATCTCTTGCTCCTCATTAAAATATCCTCCTAAATTGAGCATCTATTAATGACTTTTCCTTCAATCAATCTATATTGTGAAGGTTGCAAATTTTTTTTTTTTGTAGAGGTTTTCGCTATAGGGCGCGTATGCTCACCAGACAGACAGAGAGAGACAGAGAGACAGAAAGCGAGAAATCACCCCCCAGGGGGGATGGTCACGCCGCAATCCCTTCTCCATTCTCCTCTCGGGATCTTGGGCACGCACGCACACGCACCAGGTGTGAGTTTTAAGCCACTGGGTCCAGGACATGAACCATGGTCGACTACATGGGAGTCCAGTGACATAACCATTACACTAACTGCTGGTTCCCCAAATTATTTTTTTTAACTCCTGTATCTCTTCATTCATGGCACTGATGAACTGGACTCTGCGGCTCTATTATTTTAAGCCTTTTGCTGCAAAGGGCTTCCACAGAAAGACAGATTGAACCCCACAGATTGGGCCTCTGTTGCAATTAACCCATTCTAGATGAGCTGATTTTGAGAAAACATTTCTGATACCACCACTATTATGTCATTTCTGCCTCTGAGATGTCAGAAAATTGGGTCACACCTTGATGCCTGCTCCTCTTGGTCAGTTAGCCATCCCAGCTAGTCCATCCAGATGCCTTTCCTTGGAAATGAGGCTCTCATGTCAGGTGTTGGCTTTTTGATTTAAAGAAATCAACCCATGTTTGGAAAACCACGGTGGCTGTAGCAAGAATGCAGAGTGCACGCAGACGGGACCCAACCAGGTGAGCTCTGCCTCTCAAGGGCCCTTGAGTTTCCTTGGAGAAAATGCCCAGGTCTTTAGACACAGGCTGAGAACCTCAGGAAAAACAGGCTGAGAACCTCGGAGGAGCTGCAGCAGAAAGTAAATGCTTTCGAGAAAATGATGAAAGAACAAAAGGCCATTCTTTGGGAATTGAGAAGGAAGGGGGCAAAGGGTACTGGAAGGGGCTTACCAAGAGTGGGAGGAGGGGACATCAGCAAACATCATGTAATCCAGAAGTACCAAGACCATCCCCCCAAAATAGGTCCCTTTCTTTCAGATTTCTAATGCTCGAGATCCCACTCTTTTTCTTTGGCTTGAGGCTCTGAAATGTATGTGTCACAGCGGAAGATAACATCGTACCTCTCTCTCAGTCACACGTTCCCACACCCACACACAGTGAGCTTCACAGCACCCCTCTAGAGAGAAGGGCAAGGGATGTGGGGGCTCCACATCAGAGGGTGGTGGCCATAGGCTGATACGACACAGGCAAGGAAGTGAGGGCTCAGAGACCCAAGTTCTGCCTTTCTCAGGCTTCCTCTGGGCACACAGCCAACAAAAAAGGATAGCCGGGTCAGTCCCATGGCTGGGCACTCTAGAGCAGAGCATATGTGACTTGGGACCCCACTCCTGACATCCTGCAGATAGTCCCTCTCTCAGCCTGAAGCCTTCACCTGACTTCCTTGGCCCAACACTGGGTTTGACTGATAGTTCTCACGCATGCACATCATAAGCTGCAGGGACCTCTTAGCATCTCCTAGGGCAGGGCTCAGCCGGGGTGGAGGTGAGCAAGAAGTGTGTGAGAGTGGGATACGGTTCAGTGGGTTACCTCCCACCTGAGCCTGCAGCCATCGGAGAGAAAAGAGGTGAATTCCTAAAGACAAGAAACGTAATAAGGTAAAAACATTAAAAAAAAAAAAAAGAAGTTAGCAACAAATTAGGTGTGCCTGAGATTCTGGCATGCAAGCCAAGTGAGCCAGAAGTGCTAAAACATGAGAACTTCAGAAAGGTCATGGAAAATGAAATTGAGATATGAGCTTATTGTGTTGCAAAAAAAAATGAAATCTATAAAACATACACATTTTCTTTTTTTAGAGAGATTTTTGCTATCGGGTGCATGCACTCACTAGAGAGACAGAGAGACCGAAAGCAAGAAATCACCCCCACAGGGGGATGGTCACACTGCAGTCCTTTCTCCTCCATTCTCCTCAGGATCTTAGGCATGCACATACAAGCACCCAGTGTGAGGTTTATACCACCAGATCCAGGATTCGAACTGCAGTCAACTACATGAGAGTCCAACAACGTAACCATTATGCCATCTGCTGGTCCCAGAAAATACATATTTTTATAATAGCAATTTTCTTTTTTTTTTTTTTTGGAGAGGATTTTTGTTGTTGTTTTTTTGTTTTTTTGGGGTTTTTTTGCTTTAGGGCACATGCGCTCACCAGACAGACAGAGGCAGAGAGACAGAAAGCGAGAAATCACCCCCCAGGGGGGGATGACCACGCCACAATCCCTTCTCCTCCATTCTCCTCTCAGGATCTTGGGCATGCACGCACATGTGCCCGGCGTGAGTTTAAGCCACCGGGTCTGGGAATCGAACCGCGGTCGACTACGTGAGAGTCCAGCGACATAGCCATTACGCTAACTGCTGGTCCCTATAATAGCAATTTTATAATACACAATTTCATGACCTTTTTTGAAGATCCCATGTATAAGATGACAATTATTATGGACTAAATATTACCTAAATATTGACTCCTCTAACATGACCATTACAATGAAGAATTTGAGTCTGAGAGCCAGCATGTGGCACATACTGGATGCGTCCATGAATGACCCCTTTCCCCCACCCCGGACAGGCCGTCTGCAACTGTTTGCCAACATACACTGGAGATGGGAAGGTCTGCATACTCATCGATACCTGCTTAACCGTGAGTACAGCTCTGGGCTCCTGATCTAGAGTGGGTGGGTTATAGTTTAGGTTTCGACAGGCATATAACCTTAAATAAATGTATTTTACCTTTTAAGGGCTCCCACTTTGGGGTGACCCATCCCATCTTTACTGTCCATCCCTTCCATACATCACCCCAGCTGGGGCAGGGACTGGTGTATGTGTGTGTGTGCGAGCATGTGTGGGTGAGTATTGTGTGTGTGTGTATGTGTGTGTTTTACTTTCCAGAGGGTGCCTGCACTCAGCAGAGAGATACAGACAGACAAAGGGAGAAAGCAGCCCCCAAGTGGGGTGTGGTCTTGCCACAATCCCTTCTCCTTCATTTCTCCATCCTATTGAAATTTTTAAAAACACAATATCACTTAGCTCAGGCATGTGTTCTTCCTTCATAAGTGGAAATCTGAGAAACCTCCAGACACAGTAGCATGAATTTTATGACCTCTCTATAAACCTCAAACACATTTTTCTCATCTCAGCCATTGTGTATTGAGCTACGTCTGTTCACTTGCTTAAGCCCTATATTGCCAATTCTTATCCAAGAAATTCTTCCACTCCTTTCCACCACACATGCCTTTTACCTCTGAGACAAGACTCAAGACACATCTTTCAGGAAACCTTCATAGGTCAACCCTACAGCAACATTCCACTCCCTATCCCCCTGTACTTTGTAACAAGAATCCACGTGGAAAGCACTCTTGAGTCAATGATGTGGAATATGTAGCAAAAGCTAGTTCTATTTTTTCTTTTTCTTTTCTTTTTTTTTTTTTTTTTTTCGTTTTTGCTATAGGGCAAGTGCACTCACTGGAGAGAGAGAGAAAGGGAAAGCGAGAAAGGGAGGGATGGCCACACTGCAGTCCCTTCTCCTCCATTCACCTCTCGGGGTTTGGGGCAATACACATACATATAGTTGTGTCTTATGGAGGCCTAGTAGCTAGACTAAAAGATGATTCTCTCTCCACCTCACAACTGCCCTCTCTGACTCCACTCTTCTGTATGTTATCTCTACTGGAGAACAGAAAATCCTGTTCTAGGCTCCCTGCACTGAACAGAAATTAGTGTGGGGCAGTGGGGGTGGGGAGTGGCACCCCTTCCCTGCTCCATGTCTATACATATATCATAAATTCTTCTAATTCTCCTTCTCATTAAGAAGAATAAAGTTGGGGCATAGAGGCTGCCATCAATATTTCAGGGGTTGCCACATGACAGAAGTATGGTTCTACTATGTAAGCCCAAGCAGTAGAACCTGAAACTGAAAGTCTACTTAGTCACTTAGTGAATACATTAATTAGTCACTCAGTCAACTAGCTAATGGATCTACTTAGTCAGTCAATTGGTGAGTCCATTGATTAGTCATTCAGTGAGCTGGTTAGCTGGTTAGTTGTTAGCACATTTGTTTACTGAAGAAAGCAGAAGTCTGTGTGTTCAGGCCCAGGCAAGTAGAACTTCAGGAAGGAAAGATGAGGGATTCTCTTGTCCACCTGTTTCTAATGTTTCGATGAGGGTGAGTCTTGCTTGTCAGCTGAGAGTGGGGGGTAGTGACTGAGAGATGTGGGACATGTCATCTCCACAGAAAGGGAAATGGTATGTACTGGAAACATGGAGATATTTGTGTGCATACCTTGAAGGGAGTCCAGACAACGCCTGCACACCACTCTGGCAATCCAGATAGACCCAGTAGAATCAGTCTAGGAGCTTGGGATTTGCAAGCCCATGCAATGAAAGCAGGGATGCACCAGAGAGGTTCATGGTATTCCACCTGCCAGCTGGGAGGAAAACAGGTAGAAGTAGGAAGTTGGAAGAGATGAGCTCCCAGGAGGAGCCAGAAATAAAGTCTTAGTAGATGTCCACCTTCCTGTGGATTCCAAAGTCAGAGGTGGCCAAGGGAGTGGTAGAGGCCATTAAGATGCACGTTGATGCTGCATGGATGACAATAGGCTCATAAGGAATGGTGGTGACCCAGGCCACCATCAGGACCAAAGAGGAAAGATGGATGGGGCTCATAAATATCATATGCTTCCAGAGAGATGTTTCATAGGGATTGGGAGCAGAGATGGAGTGGCAGTGTCAATGTGTGTTAAGAATGACGCCATCCCAGCCAGGGTCTGTGAAGTGAGGGTAATGGAGGGAAACAGAGCTTCCCTTAAGTGGTACAAGGAGAGCAGCATCTACAGCATCTACATCTCCTATTTCAATTTTCTGCACCCTCCACCACAACTTGGGAGTTTATTGTGGCCCAGACAATGCGTTTGCCTCATACATACTGACTGCTTTCTTTATTTTTAATTGAATTTGTTTATTTTAATTTCATTTATTTATTTTAATTGTTGACCAGAGAGAGAGGAAAAGTGAGAAAGCAAGCCACCAGATCCAGGACTCAAACCATGGTTGGCCATGTGGGAGTCCAGGACCCCAGCAACCGTGCCAACTGCTTTCTACCTGGCTACTGTTACCTTTCCTGTGATCAGATGAGAGTTAGCATGCAGCTTCAAATGGCAATCAAGATTACTGCCTTAGTAGTTAATGCACAGATGCAGAGAGACTTCCAGATTGGGAGCTCTGAGCTTCTGTGTAGGGCTGGAGGTCTACTTAGAGGGTCTGCCCTTTTTAGAGACAGGGCTAGGTAAATAAGATGCCCTCTTCAGCCATATAGAATTAGAACATGAGTACAGGGAAAAGGAAGATATGCAAATTAGTTACTAGAGGATGCCACAATAGAGATTTCAACATAGAAGTGCTTTGAAATAGGCAGAGCTGGCAAACTAACCCATCTGACCCTAGTCTCCCACTGCTTGGCGATTTTACCAGAAAAATGGTGGCTGTAGTCAATTTGCTATCTGCAATCACACAGAACAAGGAGAAAGGACTTGTACATGCAAACCGAACTACATCGGGGATGGATTTACCTGCCGTGGCAATATCTACCAGGTAACACAAGTCATATTTCCATAAAGTAAACTCTACTTCCTTAAATATGCCAAGAACGCAAGAAGCTAAAGAATATGCAAGAGCTTTGTAAGCATAAAGCTCTGTAAAAATGTGAAAGGTTATTTTTATATAAATTTGTAATAAAAGGAAATTTTGCCTCTGTAGAAATTCATTTGACCTGGAAAAAGAATGTGATGTAGTGATTAAGTTCAACCAGCAGGTCTGGAGTCAGATACGAGTTTAAGTTCAGTTCTGCCAGTTAATGACATTGTGACTTTGAACTTACTATGTCACCTCTCTGTGTATCTGTTTTCTAATTTGTAAAAGAAAATACTAGTAGTAATACCAATCCCACCAGGTTGGTATGGGTTCTCAAAACAATAAGAATTAAGTGAGATAAGGTGTATATGTGCTATATAATATACAGTAAGTCAAAGGCATTCCTATGACTGCGATTGGAATGTGTACAAGTACTCGCAAAACCTGTCCTGAGCATAGAGAAGGAGACGACATAATGCTACAGGTGTCTTCCTGTTACAAAGTGAAGGTCCTCTTATTTGGCTTGAAGAGGAACTAGTGCATGTTGGCTGATCAATTAATCTAATTACTAGAATAACCAAATTTGCAATAAACCTATAATGGATTTTTTTAAAGCATCCGAGCTTTTAAAGACATTCTTAAAGCTACACTGCTTCTGGAAATAGTTGAAGCTTTCCTTGATCTATCAGATGGTGATTCCAGGAAGGTCGTGGAACTCAATGTGTCCACATAGTCATTCTGAGCACGCACTGTAAGTCTATAGATGAGGCTTGAAAAAAAAAAAAAAACCATTGTTGCAGATTTCCAATTGAGGGACTAGCAGTTACTCAGGACCTTAGAAAAATTGTCCTGCAGCAATCCTGAATCACTCTTGTATATAATTCACAGACATAAACAAAACTGCCCTGTCTTTATTTGCAGGAGCTTCCCAAGAACCCCAAAACTTCCCAGTATTTCTTCCAGTTGCAGGTAAGAATACGTGAGTTCATCCAACTATAAGAGTTCAGTCTCCGGTCAGACATAGGATAAGCCTGGACCCTCAAGAGTTATTGAGGATAGAAAATGGTCTGAGCACTAGATTTCTGGAATTTTCCACATGAGAATGTAGAATATGAAAAACATTTCCATCACCCCAATAAAGAAAAGAAACATTACTGGGTAACTGATTAACATTTTTAATGAAAATATGAAGTTTGATCTTTCTGTACACTTTACATCTGTATACATTTCAGACATGTTGAAGAATAAATTATAAAAAATTAGTAGAAAATATGGGTAACCCTAGTAACCATATGCTCTTAGGATTGCAAGATAATTACAACAGTTAAATAAATCATCTTTTTGTTCATATCTGTGTTATTATTTACAATTATGCAAAATACTGCCACCCAGGTGATAAGGTTAAGGTGGCTGAATCATGGCCGACTGTAAGTTTTGAGTCCTGGACCCAGCAGCTTGAAAAACCTCCCAGCCACATATGTGTGCATGCCCAAAATCCCAAGGGGAGAATGGAGAAGAAGGAACGGTGGCGTGGCCATCCCTCCCTCCCTCATTTTCCCTCTCCCTCTCTCTCTTTCTCTCTGTCTCTGTCCAGCAAGGACATGTGCCCTACAGCAAAACTAAAATTAATTAATTAATAATGCAATAAAAAATAAAATACTAATTTTTTAAAGAGACAGTCAAGAAAGTGACACCAGTTAAAAGAAAAGAAAAAAAATACCTGAAATTAACAGAGGTTGCTTCTAGGTGGTGGGATAATAGAGTTAGTTACTATTTTCTTCTATGTTTCGCATTCTCAAGATCTTCAATATGATGAGCATATGTTAACTTGATAACTAGAAAATAATAAACATGATTTCAATGGCAGGGAGTTTGGGTTTAATTTGAATCCTAGTCGAAATTCAAGACTAAGACTGGTCTCTCTGACGCAGGGAGTTTGGGTTTAATTTGAATCCTAGTTGAAATTCAAGACTAAGACTGGTCTCTCCGTTCAGTGTTCTCTCTGCTCTGGCACCATGGTCTCTGGTATTTGTTTGCATTTGAGCCTCACCTTCCCTCCCCTCACTTTCCCTCCCACAGGAGCATTCTGTTCAAGACCTGGCTGGCCCAGGCCCTTTCACCGTTTTTGCACCTTTGTCTGCAGCCTTTAATGAGGAACCCCGGGTAAGCACATGGTTGTGGGACAGCAGGGGAGGTTTGGGGCTAGAACACAGTCTTGGAACCAACACCGGAGATGTTTCCAGGTAGGGAATCCAGGATCAGGTGGAGCTGATCATGAGCAGTAGAAAGGGCTGCCTCTCAGCATAGAGACTCCTGTCAAGAGAAGCATTTGAGTGGATTTGGGGTAGCCACTGCCCAGAGACCTTCCAAAGGACCTTCCTGAACACAGTAGGAACTTGAAGATGAATAAGTCTCAAGTGATCCAAACTTCCCACAAGCAAACAATGAAATAAAAGGGGGGGGGGAATAGTCCCATAACCTAATGGTTAAGGGAAGTGGATCCCACATGGCTAATTATGCAGTTGGAATCTCAGCCCCAGCAGCTTGAAAAACACTCCAGGAGTATGTGTATGCATGCCCCAAATCCTGACAAAATGGAAAAATAGAGCAAGAAGGGATTGCAGCGTGACCACACACCATTGAGTGGTACATTCATTCTCTCTCTCTCTATCTCTATCTCTGTTTCTCTCTCTCTCTCTCTCTCGTACTCTCTGGCCATTACATGTGCCCTCTGGCAATTAAAAAATAAACATTACTCTCTGGCCATTACATGTGCCCTCTGGCAGTTAAAAAATAAACATGGGTCAGCCAGTGGTATGGTGGTTAAGGCAGCTGGATCCCACATGGTTGACAACCTGGTTTGGATCCTGGAATTGTGGCTTGAAAAACACACCAGGCACATGTGCATGTGTGCCCAAAATCCCAAAAGGAGAAATGGAGAAGGGATTGTAGCATGACCATCCACCATGGGATGCCTTCTCATTTTCTCTTTCTTTCTTTCTCTCTTACTCTTTGTTCTCTGTATCTCTCTCTGGGAAACACACATGCCCTGTAGCAAATTTATGAATAATTTTTTAAAAGAATGAGGAAGAGGAAATGTTGTGTTAAAAGAATTTACATTGCTTATTTTCTTACAGGATTTATCAGTCATTACTGTTCTAATGGGACTCTTCATACTGAAGTACTCATTAGTAATAACAATAAGCCCAGCCATACACGGTAGGATAGGTGGGAGGGAATTATTGTCCAGGGTTTGGCTCCTGGGTCAACTTAAACACACTGAGTGGGCCTGTGATCCTGATTGGCTGGAAGACTGTGGGGAAGATGGAAGTATGACAGACTCTTTCGGGGGTCCCCATTTCTTTCTTCCTCTCTTCTTCTTTAACACACACACACATACACACACACA
>NW_006159512.1:6869983-6927905 GCF_000334495.1 Tupaia belangeri chinensis
AATGACGATGCTAGTAACATTACTGAGAGTGCACACAGTTTAGAGTGCCCAGCCTGGATGAACTCTGGTCCTCATGATAACCCTGTGAGCCGAGCACTATTATCATCCCCATTTTACAGTTGAGGGCATTGAGGGAAGTAGCTTTCCCACGGTCTCATGACTAGCAAGAGTGGAGCAAGGACTGGAACCTGGGTCTGTGTTCTTAACTGCTCCATGCACTGCTCCTCTGTGCATGTGTTTTGAACACCAGCAAAGCTATACAAAAATAATCTTTGAAAGAATTTGACATCAGATCCTTCAAAAAAGAGTCATCGAAAGAGTTGTCATTGAAGCTATGAGAATTGTGTGGGCTATCACACGGTAAGGTGAATATTGTTCATATTTTGAATTACAAATGGAGATGTGTCATGATCTTTTCCAATAGTAAAGTTTAAATCTGGCCCTGGTACTTATCCAAGAGGCGCATGTGCTGTGCAGTTTCCCTGCATATTTCATTAAAAAAAAAAAAAAAGATTTTTCAAGATCCATCCCACAGGACTTGGGGTCCTTGCAACATGGGTTGTGAAACACTGGACCAAACGAACTGTGTGTTCCCTTCCATGTTGATATTCTACAGTGGAGACAGGAGAGGAAGTAGGACCACGTTCTCCTCTTGCCTGGACAGCACCTACCGTGGAAGCCTGATCATGAACCAGTCCTGCCCTACTTCACGTTTGTGGGCGAGGAACGAAGTGGGGGGTGGTGTCAAAGAAGAGCAAAAGAGATTGTAGCAAAAGAGGTTTTAGCAAAAGGCCTGCCTCTGGCTGAACCCCCTGCTCTTCTCTTACAGATGAAAGACTGGGACAAACTCAACGTAATACCCCAGGTTCTTCGCTATCATGTGATCGCCTGCCATCAGCTGCTTCTGGAAAACCTGAAACTGACCCCAAATGCTACTTCCCTCCAAGGGGAGCCACTTGTCATCTCTGTCTCTCAGGTGAGAGAGGCCACCGGGAAGGTGCCTTTCTCTCTCTCTCTCTCTCTTCTTAGAATGATACCGGTGATAACAATGACAACACTAACCCTTGCTGAGTGATTACTATATGCAGGCACCATTCTAAGTAGTTGACATATTCCAACTTATTTCATCTGCAAAATAAAAGAAGCCCATGGTCTAGATATTATCATTATTGCCAATTTTCGAATAAGGAAACTGAGCCCAGAGAGGTTAAATAACTTGTCCAAGGTCACACAGTGAGTACATAGAAGGACTGAAATTGAAACTCAGGCAGGACAGCTCTGAGTGGTCAAAAGGCCTGCTCTTGGTAACATTGGTCGGAAACTGGGATGAGACGAAAGCTTTCTGTCAGTCATTTCACTATGCTGATCCTATCCCTCCCTGAACAAAGAAACCAATGGCAGCTGTAGAATTCATTGCAAAGGTAGTTATAGAACAAACATGAAAGAGAAGCCAATCTTGAACTGCTTGTTTACTTCATTTTTATGAATCACATTGAAATGACTGTGTTGATTGATTCCATAGTATTTGCTACTAATTCTCCATGTGCAAATGATATTTTTGCCACAGGTTTTTTTTTTTCTTTTTTAAATAATCGTTGCCACAGGTTTTTTTTTTCTTTTTTAAATATTCATAATAAAGAATCTGCTTGGGGCCAGCAGGTGGCGTGGTGGTTAAGGTGCTAAACTTTCACATGGCCAACTGCAGTTGACCTGACCTAACAGCTTCAAAATAATGCCAGGCACATGTGCATGTGTGTCCAAAATTCTGAGAGAAGAATGGAGAAGGGATTGCAGCATGGCCATCCCCTCTGGAGAGTGATTTCTCACTTTCCCTTTCTCTGTCTCTGTTTCTCTCTGGCAAGCATACGTGCCCTAAGACAAAAACCCTTTAAAAATAAAGAAAGAATGTGCTCAAGTAACTTTGGTCTTTACATTTTGCCACTGATGACTTAATATGTTGGTGAAGCATTCTGAAAAAAGAAATGTTGTGTTTATTTCTCTGTGTTTTTATTTATTTTTCTCTGTTTTGGCTGACTTCAGGATACAGTGTACATAAATAATAAGGCTAAAATTATATCCAGTGATATCATCAGTTCCAATGGAGTCATCCATATCATAGACAAATTGCTGTCCCCCAAGAACTTGCTTGTCACCCCCAAAGATGCCTCTGGAAAGATTGCGGTGGGTAAATTCACTGTCATACTCTCAGCATGAAATGACTGAACACATTATCATCTCGATTCTGATACTGAGGGATTCATCGGAAACATTCTAACTTTACTGCTTCAATCTCAAGCTCCCATTACAAATCTAGTAGACGTTATTCTAAGAAGTAAATAAATAAACATTTTAAATCAGCAAATGGATCTTGTAAGTTTTCCTTCAGCATCCACAGGGACAGGTGTTATTGCACAGGCTTGGAAGGTGGAGAAGATAGAGAGATAATCACTAAAACTAAACTAGAGTAAGACTTCCCAACTGATAGAAAAGACTGTTTTAACTTTTATTGCTATTTATTGCTGTTGGCCTATTAGTCAGAGGTTTTTTATTGCACACTACAGAATCTACTATACCTAGCTTAAGATATTAGGTACTTCACCCAACCTCTTAGAAGACCAGAGTCTGATTCAATTGCTACACAGTTGGGAACTAAGCAGCCCAGTAATACCTGCAAAGGGAGGACACTCACCTCATCTCAGGGCTTTTCTGCCACCTGTCTCCAGCCTCAAGACCAAGGACATGGAAGACTGGACAGCAGATGCCTTCACGTTAAGCTTGCCAGAAGGTCTGATCTCTCTGCTAGCCACCACTACCACATTATCTTATCTCCACCAGCAAGTCTAGCACAAGTACTCCTTCTTGGTGAACCTTATACTACAACATGAGGCTCTAGCTGCAAGGGAGTCTGGGAAAATGTAGTACTTGGCCTTCTAATCTCTACAATGTAGAAACGCAAGGACAAAACAGCTAGAATGGGTATTGATGTGCCAGTCTACCATACTTGCCGTGTTATTTTATCTTTATTTGGTCCTGCTGAGTTTTGTTAAGGTGCTTATGAACTAGATGAGGGAAGTTTTCATGCATGCTCTTATTTTTTTTGCAGCAAAATCTAATGACTGCGGCAATTAACCATGGCTACATCAAATTTAGCAACTTACTACAGGTAACAATTTAAGGGAAATGCTGACTTGGGATAACCTGACTGAAGAATTTTATTTTTGTTTTATCATTGTTGTATTTATTTATTTATTCACACCAGCCACTCTTGTGGAATCTGTGTGGAGATATCTTAATATTCTGGAAAGCAAACATTCTCTGCCACTCCATTCTCAAAATGCTGTATGTTGTACGAGCTATACAAGGGGACTGCAGAAAGTTTGTGGGAAAAAAATGGAATCAAAGAACAGGTTTATTTTGGTGTAAAAACTTCTGGAATTCATGCATAATTTGTTTCATAGTATGCATTTTCCATGAATGTTTTGAAGGCCTCCCTCAAGTAATGAACATGGGATGGGTTAGATATTGAATTATTTGAGGCTGGAGAGAGGAAAAGAAATTGGGATGTGTCAGGCCCTGTACAGGATACTATCATGTTTGGAACCCCCAACTCCACTACAGCAATGGGGGAAACTGAGGCAGAATCTATGCCTATGAGGCAGGTAGAAACTGGACATGACATCTTTCTGACTTTGAAGATTATTTCCACAAATTGAGTAGAAACTTCTTCAAATAAAAGGTGGCACAGGAGAATCAGGGAGAGCAGACCCAGGGTCCTTCTGAGGCTCCCCACCTTCTTGCCTACCCTGGGAAGTCCCTGAAGAGCTTTAAGCACCCTGAGATCTCCATAGCCTAGTATCAATCTTTGCATTAGACCAGCAATTCCCAAAATGGTCTGGGTGTCAGATTCTCTGGGGAGCCATTTACAAATGGGGATTTCGAGATATTTAAAATGAGAATCTGTAGGATATTATAGTAAAGTAATTTCTGCCCACTTATCTACCCCCAAAACTTTATAATTATCCCCACACTTGGGCATCAGTGTGTGGTTGAACATAGGCTTTTAGAGTGAGTTAGAAAACCTCTTTAGAGCTCAATAAAATGGGGATGATAAAGCCTACTGCATGGGGTTGTTGAAAAAAATTAAAAGAAAAAAATGTATGTCATGCACCAACTCATAGAAGACTGTCAGAATGATTTCTTCCCATTCATCTTTCCTTTTTTTGGATACATATGACCTAGAAATCTTAGAAATATACAGGAGTATCTCGATATTATACAGATTTTACTTTTCAAAATGAATCATGAGAGAAATGCCAATCTGGTCTTCTAGAAATTAAAATATTTGGGCAGGAACAGTATTAAAAACTGAGGTAATCATTAAAGTTTTTTTTTTTTTTTCTATTAGCAAAAGCCAAAAATTTGACTTTGAGATCTGCTTTCTAAGGAAATGTGGGTCAGAATGGCTAGAGTGTGGTGGGCCATGTTACCCTAGAACCAGCCGGGGTCCCAGTAAACCATAGGGTGAAACACAGAGGGGAATTCTCAGAGACACCCTCTGCCCACATGGCTGACACCATGAGGAGCTAACTTCCTGTGTTTCAGGACTCAGGCTTGCTGAGTGTCATCACCGATCCCATTCATACCCCAGTCACTGTCTTCTGGCCCACGGACCAAGCTCTCCAAGCCCTACCCCCTGAGCAACAGGATTTCCTGTTCAGTCAAGACAACAAAAACAAGCTGAAGGAGTATTTGAAGTTCCACGTAATCCGTGATTCCAAGGTATTTTGTTCCGAGGCAGAAGTGAGCACAGTCATGTACCAGGAATGGTAAAATCCAGCAGTGAGGCATGGCAGCCCAAGATTGTCTCCACAGCATGAAGGAGGCCTGGACATCCCCTGCCCTACTGTGTCCTCCTCTGTCTCGCCATGGGTGGTTCACCCCTGCAGTACATGCTTCTATCTGTCTCTCTTTCTTGGACCTGCCCTTTTTTGCTTGCCTATACCCAAGAGCTTCATTCCTCTCTTTATGTATCAGATTTTCTCTTTCTTCATTCATCTCCAAAATGGCTGCTCACAAAAGCTTCCAGTTTTTCCAGAGAGACTCTTTCTCTCCCAATTCCAAAATTTCTAAGGAAATGACTAGAAAATCTTGATGTAATCAGTTGTAGGGCCCTGTGCCAACTCACTATATCAGAGAAGCAAGACCATGTAGGAACAAGGCAGTCACTCTGAGTTCTCAACCAAGACGTGTTTTTCTCCATCACTGAGTTTACCTGGACCCAGGATGCCCAATGCCATAACCTCAGCTCATTCATAGCACCTGGATTAGTTTCCTAGGGCAGCTATGGCAAATTACCACAGACTGCATCTTAAGTAACAGAAATTTACTCTCTGTGGTGAACGGTTCTGGAGGAGATGAGATGTCTGAAAGCAAGGTGCCAGCAAGGTTGTTCTTTCCGAAAGTTCAGAGGGAGAATCTGTTCTGTGCTGCTCTCCTAACTTCTGGTGGTCACTGGAAATCCTTGATGTTTACTCCTTGGCTTATACATGCATCCCTCCAATCCCTGCCTCCATCACAACAGGACTGCTCCCTCCCTGTGTGTGACTGCATCTTCATGTGGCATTTTCCTTTCCTTTCTTTTTCTTTCTTTCTTTTTTCTTATTTGCCAGTGTGTGTACACTCACCAGACAGAGACAGAGAGGAGAGGGAGAAAACACCACCCAACAGGGCACGGTCACACCACAATCCCTTCTCTATTTTTCCATCTTGCCTGGATTTTTTTTTTTTAGGTTTTTGCCACAGGGCACATGTGCTTGCTGGAGAGAGACAGAGAGAGGGAAAGTGAGAAATCATCCCCTGGAGAAATGGCCACACTGCAATCCCTTCCCCTCCTTTCTCCTCTAAAAATTGTGGGCATGCATCTACACACGCCCAGCATGAGTTTCAAGCTACTGGCACTCAAGCTACTCAACTATTTGGGAGTCCAGCACCTTAACACCATGCTACCTACTGGCTCCTGTCTGGGTTTGTTTTAAGCCATCAGGACTAGAATTGCCACATTCTAACTAAATATATTCCAATGACTTTTTTCCAAATAAGGTTATATTCTGAGGTACTAGGGATCAGGACTTCAACATAACTTTTTGAGGGGCAAGTTTAACCCATAAAAGCACCCTAGATCAGTTCCCTGACTAGCCTACTCATCCTTCCTTTGATTTCATGCACCACGACACCATCTTCCATGGGCTCCCAGGAAAAGATAGAGGATAGAGGGTGATTAAAAGCAGTCCAGCTGCTGGGAACCAGCAGTTAGCGTAATGGCTATGTTGCTGGACTCCCACGTAGTCGACCGCGGTTCGCATCCCGGACCCGGTGGCTTGAAACTCACGCCTGGCGCGTGTGCATGCGTGCCCAAGATTCCGAGAGGAGAATGGAGGAGAAGGGATTGCGGCGTGACCATCCCCCCTGGGGGGTGATTTCTTGCTTTCTGTCTCTACGTCTCTCTGTCTGTCTGGCGAGCGCACATGCCCTATAGCGAAAACCTCTAAAAAAAAAAAAGCAGTCCAGCTGCTGAGACATTCCCTTCCAAAGGAATTCCCAACCTCCTAAAGATCCCATTATTGTTCTGCCTTCATTTTAAAGATGAAATTGTTAGAACTCATGGAAAAACTTGCATCTGAATTTGGTTGGTTGACAAAGCTCCCTCAGGTCCTTCTTCAGCCCATATGTGGGGTGTTAATGTGGCACCATCCCTCCTGTAGGTTCTAGCTGTGGATCTCCCCAGATCTGCTGCCTGGAAGACCCTGCAAGGTTCAGAGCTGAGTGTGAAATGTGGAGCTGGCAGTGACATCGTGAGTATCATCTCAAAGGGGAAGGAGCAGGGAGGAGAAACATATTCACAGCAAGCCATTCCCAACCACTGCCCCTTCAGGATGTGTGTTTGTTCCCCCTCCACTGACAGCAAGCTCATTTTCTCCCACTGCCTTCAGAGGTGTTTTCCCTGAGAGCACATAGCAGATATGAAAAATCTGATAAATCCTGGCCAGCCTAAGTCCTCATAGCAGGTGTCAGGAAGTGCCTTGTACTTGTGAAGGGCAGCTGCCAGTTTGTTTTTGTTGAGCATTTCTTTTCCTGTGTGAGAGAGTGAAGGGCAGCTGCCAGTTTGTTTTTGTTGAACATTTCTTTTCCTGTATGCGAGGCTCCCCGAAGCAGGAAAGTACACTGCATACCTTTCCCTTCTTCCTCAGTCCTACTGTGGCTCCCCTCCAGCCCTTTTTTGGCCATCAGAGCCAGCACTGGGCTATAGATCAGCCAACAGAGAGAAGGATAGCAATTGTCACCTTCCCTGGCTAGTTCTTGAATAGTTCTACCTTTGTCTAATTAGGTATGATGAATGGGCCTGAAGGAATTAGTTCAACTGCAGTGAAAAATGACAGTAGCTGACATGTATAAGGATTTAGAGGAAGCCAATCCAGTTAGTCTGACAGCTCAAAGGAGACCTCCTCTCTCTGCTCTGCAACAATTTCATACAACATACTGTTTATGACCAGAATCCCTTTGGTATTTTAATTAGAATTACATCAAATGTATTTTTTTTCTTTATTCATGATAAAGCCTCTACCCATGCACAGAAGAGAGAAAGAACACCCTGCGCAGGGTCTGGTCATGCCACAGTCCCCTTCCTCCAGTCTCCCAGCCCATCAGGCCTTGGGCATGCCTGACATATTTCAGGCTGACTAGGCTAGGCATTCCAACTGTCGTTGCTCTGTGGGATCTGGCTTTTCTCGTACGTTCCTGCTACACCATGAAGCCAGCCCCAAAACTATAAGTGAATCTGAAGATTCAGCTTCTGGAAGATCATCCATGGACTTATACTCGAAAATCAGCTATACTATCACCATAGACCAAATTGGACAACTATCACAGAGAAGGATAGTAAGAATGCCCACTGGTTACCTTGTGTGCTAATATAGCTTTCAGAGCACTTTATATTTTTTATTTGATGTGCATCAGAACCCTGTGTATTCACTCTTTTTACCTGGTGAAAACAATTGAACCTCAGAGTTCAATGACTTGCCCATGGCCACACATTATATATGTGGACATGCAAGGCTTCGAAGATGATTTTCTGGAGTTCTTTCCACTGAATCATACTGTCACCGTCCCATCAATAGATGCTGAGACGTACCTTTTTTCTTCTCATGAATTTTCTGTAAGTATTTTTACATCTTGGCGGATAAAGAAGTAGGCATACCAGAAGTGTGATTTACTGTGAGGGAAGTTAGAGCCTGGAGGAGCCGAACATAGCCATACAATGAAATTTAAGCCTCTGTGTGGGGGAGGCATCTGTCATGATTGGTCACGTTACATCAGCCAAAGAAATCACTTGACCCAAACCTAGAGCAGTGTAGAGACATGTAGTCCACCTCCTGGCAGGCATGTCAAGGCCAGGCACACTTGACAGGGCACACAGATACCGCTGTCATAGGCAAGGACATGGATACCTGTGAACTCTATGTTACCATGTTTCCAAAGCCACAGCCAAGTCCCACTGTTTCTGATTCAATTTCAAGACCCTTCCAATGTGGCTACACCCTATCAACTCAACATAGTTACCGCCACTGTACCACAGCGCTCTCTCCTGTTCATTGCTCATGTTGATTTCTTTACCTGGGATAATTTTCCTCTTTTTATCCCATCTTACCTTCATTTAGTTCACTTAGCCTTTTTTAGACTGCTTGCTTAGTTTCACTGGAACCTGTGGCTCTGGCAGTGGAATATGGGAAAAGGTGATGTTGCCAACTCCAAGTCAAGTCATAACATGTCTTAAAATATCCCATGTTAAAAATGGCAATGTCATTCTCTCACACATTATCCCTGAGTACCCATATTTCTGAGTACCTCTGGGGTAAATGTAGCCAGTAAAAGCAGCCGCACGCCATCAAGCTGAGGAAGGGGAAATGCACATGTACACAAATACACACACACAGCTCTAAAGCTAAGAGAAGATGATATAATCCCAAAAATGATGTACGTGCCTGAAAAACACAGAAAAGAGAGTTAAAAGAACAAAGAAAAGAATGGGAAAATAGATATATCATAGACTAAGACCCAGATATTAGGTTGTTGGGAAAGTCATGACACATTTTTGCCTAGAAAAACACGGCATGATTTTTCAGACTGCCCAATGTTAATAATGAAAATGAATTGAGTTGGGTAGAAAAAGAAATGCAAAAATCAAGATCCAATTACAGTCATATGCTTCATAAAGACATGTTAGTCAAGGATGAACCATGTATACAGCCATCGTCCTGTAGTAAGTATGTGGGCCGTACCATTCTTGCTCTGTGTAAGTGCACTTTGCAGTGTTTGAATAATGACAAAATTGCCTAACAACAAATTTTTCAGAATATATCCCCATCATGAAGGAACACATGAATGTCTGTGCTGTTTACGTGGCAGTACGTGCTATTTACATGGCCGTGTATGTTTACATGAAGTGAGTTTTAAGCACAGTCACAGGTTGAAAATTAAAGGATTAAAAAAGTGGTAAGCCAGGGAACCAGCAGTTAAAGTAATGGCTGTGTCGCTGGACTCCCACGTAGTCGACTGCGGTTCGCATCCCGGACCCGGTGGCTTGAAACTCACGCCTGGCGCGTGTGCATGCGTGCCCAAGATTCCGAGAGGAGAATGGAGGAGAAGGGATTGCGGCGTGACCATCCCCCCTGGGGGGTGATTTCTTGCTTTCTGTCTCTACGTCTCTCTGTCTGTCTGGCGAGCGCACATGCCCTATAGCGAAAACCTCTAAAAAAAAAAAAGCAGTCCAGCTGCTGAGACATTCCCTTCCAAAGGAATTCCCAACCTCCTAAAGATCCCATTATTGTTCTGCCTTCATTTTAAAGATGAAATTGTTAGAACTCATGGAAAAACTTGCATCTGAATTTGGTTGGTTGACAAAGCTCCCTCAGGTCCTTCTTCAGCCCATATGTGGGGTGTTAATGTGGCACCATCCCTCCTGTAGGTTCTAGCTGTGGATCTCCCCAGATCTGCTGCCTGGAAGACCCTGCAAGGTTCAGAGCTGAGTGTGAAATGTGGAGCTGGCAGTGACATCGTGAGTATCATCTCAAAGGGGAAGGAGCAGGGAGGAGAAACATATTCACAGCAAGCCATTCCCAACCACTGCCCCTTCAGGATGTGTGTTTGTTCCCCCTCCACTGACAGCAAGCTCATTTTCTCCCACTGCCTTCAGAGGTGTTTTCCCTGAGAGCACATAGCAGATATGAAAAATCTGATAAATCCTGGCCAGCCTAAGTCCTCATAGCAGGTGTCAGGAAGTGCCTTGTACTTGTGAAGGGCAGCTGCCAGTTTGTTTTTGTTGAGCATTTCTTTTCCTGTGTGAGAGACTCCCCGAAGCAGGAAAGTACACTGCATACCTTTCCCTTCTTCCTCAGTCCTACTGTGGCTCCCCTCCAGCCCTTTTTTGGCCATCAGAGCCAGCACTGGGCTATAGATCAGCCAACAGAGAGAAGGATAGCAATTGTCACCTTCCCTGGCTAGTTCTTGAATAGTTCTACCTTTGTCTAATTAGGTATGATGAATGGGCCTGAAGGAATTAGTTCAACTGCAGTGAAAAATGACAGTAGCTGACATGTATAAGGATTTAGAGGTAGCCAATCCAGTTAGTCTGTCAGCTCAAAGGAGACTTCCTCTCTCTGCTCTGCAACAATTTCATACAACATACTGTTTATGACCAGAATCCCTTTGGTATTTTAATTAGAATTACATCAAATGTATTTTTTTTCTTTATTCATGATAAAGCCTCTACCCATGCACAGAAGAGAGAAAGAACACCCTGCGCAGGGTCTGGTCATGCCACAGTCCCCTTCCTCCAGTCTCCCAGCCCATCAGGCCTTGGGCATGCCTGACATATTTCAGGCTGACTAGGCTAGGCATTCCAACTGTCGTTGCTCTGTGGGATCTGGCTTTTCTCGTACGTTCCTGCTACACCATGAAGCCAGCCCCAAAACTATAAGTGAATCTGAAGATTCAGCTTCTGGAAGATCATCCATGGACTTATACTCGAAAATCAGCTATACTATCACCATAGACCAAATTGGACAACTATCACAGAGAAGGATAGTAAGAATGCCCACTGGTTACCTTGTGTGCTAATATAGCTTTCAGAGCACTTTATATTTTTTATTTGATGTGCATCAGAACCCTGTGCATTCACTCTTTTTACCTGGTGAAAACAATTGAACCTCAGAGTTCAATGACTTGCCCATGGCCACACATTATATATGTGGACATGCAAGGCTTCGAAGATGATTTTCTGGAGTTCTTTCCACTGAATCATACTGTCACCGTCCCATCAATAGATGCTGAGACGTACCTTTTTTCTTCTCATGAATTTTCTGTAAGTATTTTTACATCTTGGCAAAAGAATATATCCAGCCACTTTCAATGGAATGACTATGAGGAAGAAACTCTACCATTGTTGCAAGCATTAAATGAAATCACGTCTCTAAAGCCCATTCAGATAAGGCTTGGTATGTGTGAAAAATGGGTTATAATTATCATAAAATTAGTCTATCACTTGCATATCCTGAAAGGAAAGTTGAACCAGGCACTCTGCTAGGTGAATAAGAAAATTCAATTATTGCACATAAAGGAGCCACATCAACAGTTTCTCCTATGCCAGCACAAGGCTCTGCCTGCCCTACCTGTCAGCCTGCTGCCACTGGGCCTACTGTGGTAGAAGCTGTGTCACAGCAGGCCAAGAAGGCAGCCTCCAAGGCTGACTACCTGGGTGTGAACACCTGTACACCACTCACTGGCTGTGTGCCCTTGGGCAGGTTATGTGACCTCATATGGCCTGTTTCCTCATCTGTAAATGGGTACTAGTAAAAGTAGCTGCATCCTAGAATTTTTGGAAAGATTAAGATCATTTGCACAAGTAAAGCATTTATAACAGTATACATGCCAAGTGTTTGAGATACATAGATAGCTATTGCAAAAAGTTTGTGGAAAATGGCATTGAAGTATGAGATTATTATAACCAAAAAAAAATGTAAGTCTATGCATAGTTTTTTCATAATAGCATTATCCATTAACTTTTTGAAAATCCCTTGTGTATGGATGTTGGTTTGGTTTTGTTTTTGTCTTTGTTTTGTCAATTCTTCTTGAGTCCTGCAGGTGCTGGCCTCATATATGGCCTGGAAAGGGGGAAATCTGAGAGAGTCATTGTTTGTTGTTCCTTCTCTTTCTCTCAGGGCGAACTCTTTCTCAATGGGCAAACATGCAGAATTGTGCAGAGGGGGCTCTTGTTTGACCTGGGCGTGGCCTACGGCATCAACTGTCTGCTGATTGATCCCACCCTGGGGGGCCACTGTGACACATTTACTACTTTCGATGTCTCGGTTAGTCCTAAAAATAACAGTGGAGTAAGAATACCTTGGACCAAAGAACAGCCCTCATGATCCAACATGGGCTCTTGTGACGTTACTCAGAGCTAGTCCTCTGCAAGACTGGGACCCAAGAGATCTGAGGGTCAAATAATGGAGCTCTTCAGATTCAGAATCAACAAGCATCTATCTACTTAGCTCTCCATGGCCTTCTGGAATATTCTTGTTTATCCTCCCACCCACCCTTTCATTCATTTCCTTATCACTGAGGCTAACAGTTCTTGTATACCAACCGTATGCCAGTTATTCAGCCATTCATTTAAATGCCTCCATCTATTTGGTCATTCACTCACTCATTCAACAAACATTTGTTGAGCTTTTACCGGAATAAACCATATGAACTTGCCATACATGGCAGTTTGGAGCCTATGAGAATAGGCAATTTCATGTGGTCAGACTAATTTTATATGCCATCCACACCTGTTATTTACCCATTCATTTATCTGACATTGACTGAACTTTTATCCTGGATCCTACACTTCGCTAGGTGTTTTCACAGTTCACACTCATTCACCCACCCAGTACCACTTATAGAGCTGGCCAATTTGCTCAATGCTCATCTCGCCCCCCACAATAACCCAATCATGGAAGTAGTTCTCTTCAACTCTATTATATAGATTTGGAAATTGAGTCTCAAAGAAGTGAAGTGACTTTACATGGTGAAGTTTGTCACCAGTTGATATCAGTACCTGGCATCTCATAGACATTTAATAAATATTGCACACTTTTAGGATACCAGTTAGCCAAAGTAGGAGATAAAACCAATTGTCCATTTTACTAACGAGGTTATGACCTTCTTAATTTACAAAGTATATTCACACAGTTTTTCAGTTAGTCTTTTTTTTTTTTTTCCTCCTATAGAATGCGTGTGCTCACAGGAGACAGTGAGAGGAAAAGTGAGAAATCACCCCCCAGGAGGGATGGCCACCACAATTCCTCCTCCTCCATTTTCTTCCTGGGATTTTGGGCATGCACACACACATGCCCAGTGAGATTTTCAAGCATCTAGTCTGGGACTCAAACCGCAGTCTTCCATGTGGGAGTCCAGTTCCTTTACCATGCCTGCTGGCCCCTTCACTTAGTCATTTTTCCTCGTGACCTTTCTCCCCTGGAAATCAAATAGCAGCAAGATTTTACAGCACCTCTATTTATGGATGATAAAACTAAGGATCAGGTCCAACAGATGGCATGATGGTTAAGGCACTGGATTCCCCCATGACCAATTGTGGTTCGAGTCCTGGATCTGGCAGCTTGAAAATCACGCCAGGCTCGTGTGCATATGCCCAAAATCCTTCGTTAGCCAAAGTAGGAGATAAAACCAATAGTCCATTTTACTAAAAGGGTAAATAGGAGAGAAGAATAGAGAAGAAGGGATAGCGGTGTGACTATCCCCAGGGGGGAGGGGATGTTTCTCACTTTCTTTCTCTGTCCAGCTAGTGCATGCGCCCTATGGCAAAAAAAAACAAACACCAACAACAACAACAAAAAAAACGTTAAGACCAATGACTGTAAGTGACTGACCAAAAGTATCAGAGCTACCTTAAAACAGAACTGACAGTCCAGCCACGGTTCTCCCGGGTGCTACCATATTCCTTTCTGACACTGCCTGGCCCAGTGCCATATGACTGAGTCTTTTCCTTTCAAAAACCTGAACCAAAGAATAGTGTTCCCAGACAGACCTTCAGAATTCTCCATGGCAAAGTGATTTGTTTTTATATTTTTGATCATAGCCAGGATCTTGATCAAGACTACATTCTTAATCAGCCCAGGTAGATATTTACCAAGGACACTTCTTTGTGCTCTTCAGTACTCTCGATTTTTAAAAATCTCTTTTCTTGCATACTAGGGGGATTGTGGGAGCTGCTTCTACACCCCCAGCTGCCCCAAGTGGAGTAAACCAAAGGTAATTATAAACGCAGTGATTCCATTTGGAGAACCATGGTGTGTTTCACTCTCAGACCTCAATCTTCTGACATGTCAGTGTGGGTGGGGGGCGGTGTGTGCATGCGTGTGTGGATGGGTGGGTGTGTCTGTGGGTGAATTGTATATGCATACTTTATGTGATTCTTTCATGAACAAAGCCACTGAGGTGAGATGGACATTCTCAGACCAAGCAACCTATCAACCTACTGCCCATCACCTAGAAACTATCTAGAAAAGTCGTGGAATTTTGCTCCAGGAGGAACTTGAGTTATCAAAAAAATAGCTATACTTTGTCGGTTGCTGTCTATATTCTAGGCTATCTCCTGGGTCCTTTACATAGCCATTATTCTGCCTCCTTAAAACACTGTCAGGAAGCTTATTACCTCCACTTTACTTATGAGAAAATGAGCCTCAGAGAGGGTAAGCAATTAGCCCAGGGCACACAGCTAGTAAGGAGCAAAACTGGAATTAAAGCCCAGAAAGCAATATACAGTAATGTTTAAGCCAGTGAAATTTGGAATCCACAAATATGAAGTGAAATTTGGCAAGTCACATGATCTGTCAGTTCTGCTTCTAAAAACAGTTCTGTATATAGTTATCAAGAAAAGCAAACTTTAACATGTGATTACATTTACCTGTATTTCATACTTCCTGTGTTGATGATTTGGGGACCTTGTTCCACCCCTCTTCCAGGATACGAAGCTACCTCTCCTCCATTTCCTCCCCAGGCAACCATGACATTCCCAAACAGCTCTGCAGGGCTGAAAGCTCTTCCTTTTAAGACTAGAGAAAATTGTTCATGCGGACTCTAGCTCTGTCACCTGCCCCATTTATGTGCTTCTGTCATTGGCCTACTGAGTCCCCTGAAAAGAATTGCCTTGGGGGTAAAAAAGGTCACACCAATTGAAGGACCCATCTTGACCTGGGCAGTACCTGGGGTTTTCCACTGGGGGGCGGACTAGAGACCCAAAGCCCTGGTGGGTGGTGGAGAGAGGATGTCCACTCTTCCCCTAGGGTGAGAAGCAGAAGTGTCGCTACAACCTGTCGTCCTTCAGGAGGAACATGGAGGGCTGCCGGCAACTATGCAACCTAGTGATACAAGTCCCCAGGTGCTGCAAGGGCTACTTTGGCCCAGACTGTCAAGGTGAGGGCGCCGCTTCCTGCTCGTGAATCTGAAAGGACCCGACGCACTCTGCACAGCATTTGAAAGTACTAGAATTATAGAGACGGCCAAACACCCCTGCTAGTACCTCCCAGACCCCAGCACACTCCCTCTGAAGAGTTGTGTATTCCTCCTTCTACTTTTTCACTGGGCCTGTTTTGTTCTTTACCAAGATGAGATACACTATGCACATATTCTAATTTGATGTCCGCTTTTTTGCTTAACATCCCAAGGCGTTCCTCTTCGGACTAAAAACATGATGTTTCATTTTGGATGCCCTATTGTATCCATAGTACTGCTAAGCATGTCCAAGTGCATTCAATATGGGTCGATCTTGCAGGGAGACTTACTGATACAGTATGTGTGGGCTATAAATTCCTGAACATCCTGTTACGGGATATATGGCATTGTCTTTGTTACCTTGCCAGGAAAGAGCTCTTTCTCAAAGGCATCCGGGAATTCCTGAAACTCCCATGTTGGACCAGCTGTAGCCAGTACTATATCAGCATAGCAACAGGTCAGATGCCCATATGGCACCTCCCCTCTGCCACATGTTCTTCTAAGCAGGCACATGACCGCTTGCTGTTCCCACAGATTTTAATGCATTTAATCCTGGCAATGACCCCTGGGGAGTAGATTCCATTGTTGTCTCCACTTAACAGATGAGTTAATAGAGGCACAGAAAGGGTAAGATACAAGCCAAAGGTCCCAATCTGTCTCCAGAAGCCATGGTTTTTGCTACCATGCACATTCCATTCATTGTAACCTAGTCGACAACGTTCTCAGGTGAGAGTTCATGCAGTCCCCCAGCCCTCACCATCCATCATAAAATGTGTTGTCCCTTAGATTGGTTCAGCACGCTACATTTCCGAAAGACTCTCTGTTATAGTATTTCACCAGATTGTCATGGTAACCATGTAGTATAAGTCAACCATGCTGGCACTATGTCATTGTCCTCCTCCTCATCACCGTCCTTTAAACCTAAGAAAACTAAAGCTCAGAGAAGTCCATTGCTCAGCCCAGGTCTACTCAAATCCAGAGCTCCTGACCCCTGGTGCAGTGCACAGGTCAGTGTATTGCCTGCCAAGGTAGAATCACATCAGATGGATTGAAGCTCATGTCCATAGGCCATGGCTTGTCCTAAATATCCACTGATACCCAGGACCACAATTCCTCTGGGCTTCTGGGTATCAGATCCACAGCACACTTGCAAATGTAGTTACTGAGCCGTTCTGCGTCCAGGAGACCCAGAGTCATGCAGTTTCATCTCTTCCAGCCTGCCCCGGAGGACCAGATACTCCGTGCAATAACCGGGGTGTCTGCCTTGACCACTACTTGGCTACAGGAGAGTGCAAATGCAACGCTGGTTTCAATGGGACGGCATGTGAGCTGTGCTTGCCAGGGAGATTCGGACCCGACTGTCAGCGTAAGTGACACGGCTTTCCTGTGCTGCCACCAGTTTCTTAGCCCGTGCTTCCTGTCCTGATCCTTGCCATTCAGCTGGCCTGGAAGCATGCTTTTCCCCCTTTCTCCCGGCCACCTATCTCCCATCTGCCCACCCTACATGCCTGTTTCCTCCTTGGATGTAATGCCAGCTTCCATCCACTGAAAGAGCCTTGCCTGTAAACATGAAACTCAGCCCCTGCAGCCACCCAGGCAAGCTGTGGCTGAACGACATTCATTCATTCCACAGTCAACCACGTCTGTGTACTGAGTCCTCCCATATGGATCGCTGCCATGTATTAAGTGCTTACTAAGTGCCAAGCATAGGTATATCTTGCCATTTAATCCTCAAAACAACTCTTTAAAGTAGATACTATTATTATCTCCAATTAGCAGATTAACAAAAAGAAAAGGCAATTTGCTCAGGAGCCATGAATTGTTCTAAGGTCTACGGATACCGTGGTTTAAGGAGCAGTGGGCAAGAGAGCAGGAGACAAAGTCCCAGCTCTCAAAGAACTTGCAAGAACAATAATAGCTAAGTTTACATGTAACTAGCGGTGACAGTCCTGGACAGTGCAGACCAGAGGAATAGTTCTCCTGGCCTAGAGGACTGCGTTTCCTGGAGGAGAGGGGAGCAGGTGCGACGGCCCTGAGGCTGAAGCTGGCTTGCCATGCAAAGAACAGCAAGGAGGCCAGCAGAGTGAAGAAAGAAGAAGACAAGAAAGAAATGGAATCTGATGTTACTGGGGGCCAGTTCACAGGAGCTTCTCAGCCAGGGAAAGGTCTTCAGCAGCTCTCTCCAGTGTGATGTGCAGCTGGCGGGTGGTTGTAAAGAGAGGAATATGCTGGGAATGGTAGGTCACTCCAGCTGCCAGTGCAGGCTGTCCTGTAGGAAAGCAGGCACAGAAGCTGTGCCTCTGTGGGGAGACCGAGGTGACAGTCTAGGTAAGAGCTATTGGGATCTTGGACTAGCATGGCAGTGCTGGAGGTGGTGAGACATGACAGAACTGGTACATATTTTTTAAAATTTACTTCCACTTAGATTTCTCCACCAGGAGTCTCCAGAGGGGGTTCTCACCCCATCTATCCTATCGCACGCCCTGTAACACATTCTATCTACTTCTGTGATTATAACCTCACATTTATGAAGACATGTTCAACAGTGGGTGACCCCTAGATTGTAAACCCTAAGAGGATAGAGACCTTCCCTATTATGCCTGCATCCCTGGTAGCCATAGAGTGACTTTTTGAATGAATTAGTGTATGAATGAACAAATGGGTGACAAAGGCATAAGCACAGTGTCTCCTACACTGAAAACGCGCAGCCAATGGATGGTCAGTGGGCCGGTTGAGAGGATTTTAATCCCTGATTGCTGATTACTGATCACACTCTAATTCGCTTTACAGCCTGTGGCTGCTCGGATCATGGACAGTGTGATGATGGAATCACAGGCTCCGGGCAGTGCTTCTGTGAAACGGGGTGGACCGGCCGCTCCTGTGACACTCAAACAGGTCTATCATGGGAGGGGCCAGCTACCAAGAGTGAACATCCATGTGGGGTTGGGGGGCTGAGGGACACCTGAAGAAAAATGACAACAAACACAAGTGTTCCTATTTCCATTTGGAAAAGATGATTTGGTTCTGTAGCCCTGGGCCTAAGGAGACTAATGACTTGTAAGAAGACTAGATGAAAAGACATAACTCAAGGCTGGTCCTATAGCCTAGTGGTTAAGGAAGCTAGATCCCACATGGCCCACCACAGTTGTAACCCTAACCCCACTGGGGAGTGATTTCTCACTTTCTGTCTCTCTGTCTCTGTCTTTCTGGTGAGCGCATGTGCCCTATAGCAAAAACCTCTCCAAAAAAAAAAAAGCCATGTAACGTCTCCAAAGTACTCATGTCTATCTGGAACCTCATGTCCTTAGAAAGCTGATCTGCCAAATTCATCTCTCTTAATGAATTTTTGAGGTATAAAAATTTTAATTGGTTGTGGGCTAGCAGGTGGCAGTTTGGTTAAGGAAGCTGGATCCAACATGGCCAACTGTGCAGTTCTAGTCCTGGACCTTGAGCTTGAAATTCATCATGAGCATCTGCACACGTGTGCCTAAAATCCAGAAAGGAGAATGGAAAAGGGATTGCACCATGGCCATCCCCCTGAGAGTTGATTTCCCACTTTCTCTCCCTTTTTCTCCTCTTCCTTTCTCTCTTTCTCTGTCTCTCTGGCAAGCACACACTCCTCCCCATAGCAAACTAAAAAAATATTTTAAATTGGTTGCCCCTAAAGTTAATATATTTGCATTTTAACCTGAATAACTTTGCAGAAACGATATCTTAATATAAATAAATAATGCTAGAGTCTTAGACTGTCCAGGCTGGGAGATACCTTAGCAAATGACCTCACTCCTCTGCTGAAAGGGGTACTTACCAAGCATAGTGGTAGGCCAGAGAAAAAGTCTTAGGAAATCTCCCGGGAGGGACACTCTTTACACCATGAGGGCGGGATGAACCATGGCCCCTTTCTTTGCAGTTGTGCCCCCCGTGTGCATTCCTCCTTGTTCTGCTCACGCCACCTGTAAGGACAACAACACGTGTGAGTGTAACCTGAATTATGAAGGCGATGGAATAACCTGCACAGGTGAGTCCCCTCTGTGCATGTGGGGAATGGCAGCAGGCCAGGGAGAGGCACAGCACTTGGTCTCAGAGCCCAGGCTCACTTCTGGCTTGCCTGCTTCCTGCCTGGGCCACTTCAACAACACCTGCAGGGTCTGTGACTCTGTCCCCTTAATATGTGTGTTTGTGCTTGATCTGCCTCCCAGGTCAAAGGCTTACATTTTTGACTGCTCTGCAAACTGGGATGCACTTCATTTTATAGTGTTTCTCTGACCCTCCAAGTAATCCAGTCTTATTCCAAAAATTCAGAAAATATACTACACTATTGTAAAAAAAATAAATAAATAAATTTACACTTACACTTACCACTTGGCAAGAACTGCGATAGACATGGCAATGTCTATCCTAGTGGTTAGCCTTGCAGAGACCCCAGTGAACAGCGGCATAAGCAAGGCAGATGTTTGTTTCCGTCTCATTGAACAGTTTGGAGGGAGATGTCCTGGACTCACACAGCGTCTCCGTCATGTGGGCACCCAGACTTCTCCTGTCTGCTGCTCTGCTGTCGCTCACCTGCCTGTCCCGAGATGGCCACTGCCATGAGCAGATCCCAGGCACCAGGATGGGAAAGGGAGAAGGGGGCTTTTGGGTGCTTTTTTCTTTCACTTAATAACTGAATACCCAAGACAGGGTAATTTATAAAGAAGAAAATTGTATTCTGTTCAGAGTTCTGGAGGCCCAAGGTTGAGGGACCACATCTGGCAAGGGCCTTCTTGGTGGCGAGGACTCTGCAGAGTGCCAAGGTGGTGTAGGGCACCACACAGCTCTAATCTGTCCCCTGCTTAGAATCCCACCCGGATCCAATCATGGGGGCCAACCTGATGACCTTATCTAATCCTAATTACCTCCCGAAGACCCTACTTGTTAATGCCCTCCCTAATCATATTAAATTTCCATTTCTTAATACCATCACAACAGCAATCAAATTTCAACACATACATTTTAGGGGACACATTGAAACCGCAGCAGGAAGCAAGCCTTCTTTTCTTTAAGAACACAAGCTAAGTCCACCCGCAGCGGCACAGGTGGTCGCATACCCTCTGTGATGATGAAAGCCATGAAGGAGACTGGGACTTCAAATCTGTACAGAAATTAGATCTCACTACACCTGCTGTTTTGTAACCGGCAGCCCAGAAGTGGGTCAGCACTCTGTGATAGCCATGAAGACCCAGGTTCTCTCATCCTGCCATTCTTAGGCTCAGGCTTTTTGTCCTCCTGTTTATTCTCTCATAACCTCAGGTGGTTGTCATGACTCTGTGCAGAAATGCAGGCAAGAGACTTGGGGACAGCTTTTTAGTGACTCTGTTCCAGCTTATCTATTTTCAGGTTGAAAATTGGAAGACTGAAAACAGAGGTCCTAAGAGGCAGCACAAGCGGGAAGAGGCAAACCACCCTGGGTTTAAACCTCAACCCTGCCACATTCTAGCTGTTTTACCAGTTAAGCTCTGTCAGCCTCAGTTTGCTCATCTGTAGAATGGAGGTAGCAATGTCTCTATCACAAGGGGCTCAATATTGTGCTATCTCTACACACACGTGCACATAACCCACCCTAACATCAAAAATGCAAATTCATTCCGAAAACTACTGCCAAAACGGAGCCCAGAGGTATATGAAAAGAGGGGTAGAGGTGAACAGGTGTCAGCAGATTTTGTCTCTAAAAGTGTCATGGGATATTCATGTTGCAAAGGTTAGCACAGGGCGGTCCATGCCCCATCTACATCGGTGGCAGTAACCTGAGCCCCTCTTTCCTGCTCCTGCAGTTGTGGATTTCTGCAAACAGAACAACGGGGGCTGTGCGAAGGTCGCCAAGTGCTCCCAGAAAGACACGAAAGTCTCCTGCAGCTGCCAGAAGGGATACAAGGGAGACGGCTACAGCTGCACAGAGATAGACCTTTGTGCCGATGGCCTCAATGGGGGGTGCCACGAACATGCCACCTGCCGGATGACGGGCCCGGTGAGTCGCTCTGCACCAGGGAAGCCTGGGAGCAGCTCCGGGGGCTCTCTCAGTCTTGCTGCTCCACCTGGGCTCTGTGGCCATTTGGCCTCTTCCTAAACATCCTTCCCACTTCACTGTTTCTTGTTGTCAATGGGCAGGACCAGCAGATGGCATAACGGTTACATCACTGGACTCCCATGCACTCAACCACAGTTTGAGTCCCAAACCCAGTGGCTTAAACCTCATGCAGGGCACCTATATGTGAGTGCTCAAAATCCCAAGATGAGAATGGAGGAGAAGGGCTGGCAGTGTGGCCAGCCCCCTCTGGGGAGTGATTTCTCGCTTTCTGTGTCTCTGTCTCTCTCTGCATCACTGGTAAGCACACATATTTTATAGCAAAAACCTCCCAAAAAAAAAAAAAAAGGTCAGTAGGCAAGGCCAGCTTGGTGACAATCCACAAGACAATCCACATGGGAAGAGCCCCAGTTAAAGTCTGGAGACCTCCCTGTGTATGCGGGGCAGATGCGTGCCATGATCTGGGGCTGCCTGAGGCTGGGGGTGGATCATGGCATCAAGATCCTGTTGGGGATGCTCTCTCTCTCTCTCTCTCTCTCTCTCTCTCTCTTTTTTCTCATGCCTTTGTTTCTCTCTGTATCTCCTGCTCATGGAAGAAAAAAAGAGAAAAAGAAAGAGAGAGAGAGAAAGAAGCTTTTAAATATGTTGGTGAAAGGTGGTATGAAAAGTGCAGATTTAGGCTCTCAAGTCTCATCAGACTGGAATTAGTACCCTGTTTATCTCATGGGAAGAGCAGATGGTGGGTGCTGATGTCCATTACTGGTTGCATACCTGGACCAAGCGTGAGCCAGCCTTTGAATCTGGCCTCCTGGATTCATGAGCTGTATAGCCTGAGGCAAACTACTTACTCTCTCTGGGCTTCAGTCCTCTCATTTATAAAGTGGACCAAATAACAGTGCAGGCATTGTGGGCATGCTGTGGGGATTAAATGAGCTCATTCACTCATTCAACCAGAGGTCACCGAGGACCCACTGTGTGTAATTGCACATATCAGGGACACAGTAATAAAAAGACAGACAGGCTCCCTGCTTTTCTGGATCCCAAATACAATAGATGGAGTGGGCAGTGTTCAGTATGGAAACAAATGCATGAGATCCTCCTAGAAACCACTGAGCACTGTGAAGAATGTGGATCAGGCCAACATGATGGAAGGGACTGGAAAAGCACCTTTACGTGGGGCGATCACACAGTGTCTCTCTGAGGGATCGACATTTAAGCTAAGATGTAAAGGAGGGCGCTGTTCCATCACAAGCCCATACAAAAGCAAGATGTAGCAGTTATTTCCTTCTTCTGCACAGGGGAGGCACATCCTCTTGTCCTTCTGATCATCTCTGTGCTGGGCAATGGTCCCAGGGCACTCAGAAGTCCTCAGGTCCTGGAGAAGGTGCTTTGCCATATTTTCTTTTCTTTTCTTTTTATAAAGATTAATATAACATTTTTTTTTTTTGGAGAGATTTTCACTGTAGGGCGTGTGCGCTCGCCAGACAGACAGAGAGAGACATAGAGACAGAAAGCGAGAAATCACCCCCCAGGGGGGATGGTCACGCCGCAATCCCTTCTACTCCATTCTCCTCTCGGGATCTTGGGCACGCACGCACACGCGCCCGGCGTGAGTTTTAAGCCACCGGGTCCGAGACACGAACCGCGGTCGACTACGTGCGAGTCCAGTGACATAGACATTACACTAACTGCTGGTTCCCTCTTTTTATATTTTTTAAGAACTATTTTATTTAACTTTATTTTTATTTTCTTATTTTTTTTAATTTGACCCAAGAGGGACAGAGTGAGAGACAAAGAGGGAAAGTGAAAAAGCAAGCCACCAGGTCCAGGACTTGAACCATGGTCGGCCATGTGGGAGTCCAGTGCCCTTATCCACCAGGTCACCTGCTGGCCTCTGCCATCTTTTCTTGTTCTCTTCCCACAGGGCAAGCGCACCTGTGAATGTAAGAGTCACTACGTGGGAGACGGGCTGAACTGTGAGCCAGAGCAGCTGCCTCTTGACCGCTGCCTACAGGACAACGGGCAGTGCCATGCGGATGCTGACTGCACCGACCTCCACTTCCAGGGTCAGTGTGATTAAGGGCTGCTGGCCCTAAGCACCCTTCTCTTTAGGCGTGGGAAAGAGACCTATGCCCGAGGAAAGAGAAAGACAAAACAAAGCAGAGAACAAACATTTCCCGCACTGCCCAGAACCAGTGGAGGCAGCAGATGTCTGTGGCAGAGGGACAGAATAGCTCAGCATCAGACCTGGAGCAGTGAGAACCAGGAGGGAGCTCAGAAGTCCTTCGTCATGAAATTTCCCCACGCATGCTTTTTACTAATCGCTTAGTAATCCTTGCAACCCTTGATTCGAATTTAATCTAAGTAAAGTTTAGGGCATTATCAAGAAGCACCTGCTCCCTGCAGATGCAACTCCTTAGCAGTTGTTTGGGTAGTGGCACATTGATTGACATCTACTCCCTTTGCTTCTAAGGATGATTTGA
Organism: Tupaia belangeri chinensis; assembly: GCF_000334495.1. Classification (NCBI taxonomy): domain Eukaryota; kingdom Metazoa; phylum Chordata; class Mammalia; order Scandentia; family Tupaiidae; genus Tupaia; species Tupaia belangeri. The sequence continues at coordinate 6,894,137 of NW_006159512.1, forward strand.
ATGGCTTATGACAGACTCACAGATATGCTAAAACACACAAGAGCCACACAGAGATGCAGAGGTGCAGGTGAGAAGGCATCTTGAAAGTCAGTGGAGGAAAATTCATAAATCCATAGTTCTGAGCCAGGAATAAGGGGCACTTCAGTGGTTTAGAAGTGACTCGGGGCACTGCACATGACAGCTGGTTGGTGTTTATTGGCTGTCTTTGACTGGAGTTGGTTTTACAGATGTGATCATATTCATGAGACAGTTTTTACATTATTTCAGTGACAACTACTGACATTACACCTGTTACTCAAGATTCAATGAGATACCTTGGAACCATTCTTAAATGAGATAGATGTGAGCAAAAAAATACATAGGATGTGGAAGACATTGTTTGTTCCTGTAAGGAGATTCCCAGTGTAGTTGAGAAACTTTATTTTATTTTATGTTGATGGCCAGAAGGTGTTTGCACTTGCCAGTGTCAGAGAGACAGAGAGAAAGCACCCCCCAATGGGGCACAGTCAGACCACAATCCCTTCTCATTAATTTCTCCATCCTGTTGTGACTTAGGGCATGCACACACATGTGCCCAGCATGTTTTTCAAGCCCCCAGGACTGGGATTCAGATTGCAGTCAGTCATGAGTGATCCAGCTCCCATAACCACCAGGCTTCAGGCCAACTTGAAGAAATTTTTTGAAAGAATGAGACAAGGGCATGCACACAGTAAGACAAAAAAAAAAGACAAAAAAAAAAAAAAACAGCAATTTTTCTCATGCTGATGGCACAGCTGAAATGAGAGTGCACAAATAATTGGAGAAGAATCCAAAGTACGGACTTGAACAGATATCTGTGCACCCATGTTCATTATTCATGACAGTCAAAAACAGGAAACAATCAACAAATAAATGGATAAACAAAATATAGGATGTCCTGGGCCAGCAGATGGCATAATGGCTATGTCGCTGGACTCCCATGTAGTCAACTGCAGTTTGAGTCCTGGCGGCTTAAACTCATGCCAGGCACATGTGCATGTGTGGCCAAGATCCCGAGAGGAGAATGGAGGAGAAGTGATTGCGGTGTGGCCATCCCCCCTCGGGGTATATATATATATATATACACACATACATACATATACACATACATACATATACACATACATACATACATACAGGATGTCCTTACAAGAGAATGTTACTCAAACTTGAAAAGATATGAAATTCTGATACATGCTACAACGTGGTAATTCTTAAAAACATTGTCCATTGAAATTAGCCAGACACAAAAGGACAAATGCAGTATAACTGTACCTATCTGAGGTACTTAGAATAGGCAGATTCATAGAGACGGAAAGTAGAATAGAGGTTACCAGAGCCTGGGGTATGGGAGAATAGGAACTTATTGTTTAATGGGTGTAACATTTTTGTTTGGGGTTATGGAAACCAAACAATGGATAGTAGTGATGTAGCACATTATTGTAAATACACTGACTGCCACTGAGCTATACACTTCCAATAGTCAAAAGGGTAAATATTATGCATATTTTATCACAAGGAAATTAAAAAGAAAAAGAATAGAGAAAGGAAAGATCTCTAGGGGAGGTGAGAGAGAGAGTCTTCAGAGAAGCATAAGAGAGGCCTGAGGCTATGATAGAGATTCGATGGATGCTTGAATTGGGCTGAACAAGAGGAGTTGGCAAGGCATTTCTACTGGAAACGGCATGGACAGTTGAGAACTGCCAAGGTCGTCTGAGAAGGATGAGGTAGTGAGGCAGAGACAGAGCATAATCTGAAGGCTATGGCCCCAAGGTAGCAGAGTCTATACTGAGGGCTGAGAGGAGGGAAAAAAGAGCAGATAGAGACAGAACAAAGAGAAGGAAAGGCTTCACCATGAGGTAACATTTCCATCCTTCAAGACCAAACCCAATGGTAGTGCTGGGTTAAAGCAGACGAGGAGGGAGACATGTGAAAGCTTGGCTAAGGACATTCTATGTTCAAGGTAATGGTGGGACTTCCACACAGATTCATAGGCTGTTGCTGTTTAGGATGGGGGGAAAAATTAGCAGCTAGAACCAGTTGATTCGGTAGTCATTTATCCCAGGAATCAAGACATGCTTGGTTGTTTTGTTTTTGTTTTTTGTTTTCTTTTTTAATGGCCAGAGGGCACAGGTGCTTGCCAGAAAGATACAGAAACATAAGGGGTAGTGGGGGCAGGGGGGTTTAGAAAGTACCCCCCAAGGGGATGTGGTCACACTGCAATACCTTCTCCATTTCTCCATCTCGTCAGGATTTTTGGCATGCACACATATACACATAGCATGTTTCTAAAGCTGTAGGCCAGATTGGAGCTGTGGTCAGCCATATGGGATCTGGCTTCCTTAACCACTAGACTATGCTTGTTTTTGTTTTTGTTTTTGTTTTCTTTAGAACAGATCCATTCAACCAAGGCAGCCTTTTTCTGCACCTCACTTGTAGGTGAAAGTCAATCCAGCTCACAGAGCATCATCCACTTCCTCCGGGAGCTTATCTCTTCTAGTTTCTCATCAGTACCAAGAAAGTGTTGGCAGTGACACTAAGCAAGTGGGCACCACATTGGATTCACCTTCTGTTGGGGCCAAGTGGTTTCCCTCTATGAGCCTTGGGATAATGCCCCAGAATTCCCTTTAGGCACAGTGACAGACCAGTCCACACTCAGGAGGAAGTGCCTACCCTCACACAGCTTGGAGGAGAGACTGGTGGTCTTTATAGCAACAGTGTGTGCAGCAGAGACCCTCAAATAACTCACAATGAGGCTCAGTAGCTCCATTGTAGGAACACGTTCTATGGAAAAATCTAAGAATTTAATTAAGATAAACACATTCATCCCAGCATTATTGAACAGCACAAACAAAAACATTAAAAATAATGTACATACTAGCCCCACAGCACAAAAGTTAAGCCCTGTGCAGAAGAAGCCAGATCCCACATGGCAACCATGGTTTAAATCTTGTAATCTTGCCCTGGTATCTTGCAAAATTGAGTGCGTGTGAGTGTGTGTGTGTGCATGTGTGTGTGTGTTTATGCCCACCCAAAATCCTGATGGGCTAGAGAAATGGAGGAAAGAGATTGCAGCATGGCCATACCTCACTACAGAGAGGGTCTTTTCTCTCTCTCTCTCTCTCTCTCTCTCTCTCTCTGACAAGGATACGTACCCTCTGGCAATAAAAAACATAATCTATTAGATTTCCAAAAAGAACATAACGTAATTTTTTGGTTTTTCTATGCAGAAATGCATCATGACTTCTCCAACAATCCAATACATTTCTAACAACAGAGGTGGATCAGATGTACCGTCACACATCCACCCAAGAATACTATTAAGAATTGGGTTGTCTTGTTGTTTCAATGAGGAGAGAAGGAAACACCTTTTCACGCTTCTCCAAGTTGTTAATATTGATGTGTTTGTATTTCGTATATGGCCAGCAAGATAACACAACCTATGCATTGTACTGTCGGACTATGGTCAAAAAAAAAAAAAAAAAAAAAACTAAACTTGGTCTATTTTTGATACATAAAATACCCTTTTATGATATTTTTAAATAAGCTTGGCAGTATAAAAGTGAGACCTGGTTCTTGAGCTATTTCTGGCCTCTCCGTTCAACTGTTTGACTGAAAAGGTATCAACTATGAACGAATAATAAAGATTGCCCAGTATCCTAGGAAAAAAAATGGATTTTTTTTTTAAAAAGCAACTTTTTTAAAAGACATGGAGTCCTTAGCAGAAACTCACTTTAATGTATTTTTTCATAGCTATAAAAGTCTCAAAAGCTATTCAATTGTAAATACTGGAGAAAATCATGTTACCACAGAAAATTTACAATATTGAGAAATAATCATGATTTAATATTCAGCTTAAAATATTTCTGAAAACTGTATTTGCAGCATGCAGATTTGTAATATATATGACTTATAAATGAATAGGGAAAAAGATGAAGAATGTGAAATTATCAAAATAAAAAGTTACAAAAAATTAAAAATTCTGAAAAGCAATAAACTAAAATGTTACCATCAGGTAATGATTATTTCCAGGGGATAGGATTATAGGTGATTTTTTGTTTACTTTTCTGTATTGCCCTGATTTCTACAACAAACATATGCTGTTTTTATAATTAGAAAAGAAATCAATTCTTTAAATGATGTACTTCCAGCTGACTCAAAGGGAAAGTGGACAGAAGACAACTTAGGGTACAGCCAGCCTTCCACTGTGAAGGTCCTTCAAAGTCTTCTGTGGAGGGGTCCCAACCATTAGAGCTGACTAAGATGATTCTTTGCCTTCCTCTTGTAGATTCCACTCTTGGGGTGTTCCATCTACGCTCCCCACTGGGGCGATACAAGCTGACCTTTGACAAAGCCAGAGAAGCCTGTGCCAATGAATCTGCAACCATGGCAACCTACAACCAGCTCTCCTATGCTCAGAAGGTGGGTCCCTAGTGAGTGAGCGCTTTGTGGGCAGCATCTGTAGGTGAGGAGGGTGAAACCTCTTCTTAAGATGAGAGAGAATTAAGATGTTGCCTTCTCAGAAAGCAGAACAGGAAGCTCCTGGAACAATAATATCAATTCATCACATCCATTTATCAGGCGCCTACTACATGTTAGGCACCGTGCAAGGAGCTTCATTGACGTTATTGTCCGTCCTTTCAATATCCCTCGAGGTAGGTATCACTATTCCCATTTTACAGATAGGGAAACCAAGGCTTGGGAAGGTTAAGTATGGTGTCCAATGTCACCCAGGCAAGAGTTGGCAGTCTAGGATTTAAATGTAGCCCTGACTCCAAAGGCCTATTCTCAACCAAGACATCCAACTGCCCAGGCAGAGGCAGAGACTGGGAGGGCATACCTCATGACTGGAATCCGAAGAGAGATCAATAACCACAAGCCAAGGTAGGATCTCCCTGAACCACAAAGTCGTCAGGTTTCTCAGTGACTTGAGGGGCTGTGAAGAGAATAAGTGAGGACTGCTCCGACTCGCAGCCACAGCAGGGAGGAGATGGAGTTCTCTGGTTGGGGCTAATCATGTAGTCTCCAACATCAGAAGCTCTGCCTATTTGGAAAAACCAGTACTTAGGGCTTGCCTGCTGGTGATTTCTCACTGGGAGCAGGGGAGGCGACTGCCTACATGGCATGATTTTAGGGCCCTTCCTCCAACCTCCATCACTGCCTCATCTCTCTACCTTTCTTCAGACCTGATATTCCTTTGCTGAGGAACAAAGCTTTGGTGCTAGACCCAGCATCTTGGAGGGCCTCAATCTCTATTTTCCTGCTTGCTGGTTGTGTGGACTTAAATCAAGCCATTGAAACCCCTGTCCTACCTGACATATTTGTGTAAGGACTAAATGTAAAGGGCCCACAGTAGGAACTTAGTTTTCAAGGTTACTAAGATCTGGAGTAGATTGCCTGGGGTTCTAATCCCAGCTTTTCTCCCTGGCAGTATGACTTTGAGCAACTTACTTCACTTTGCCTCAATGTTATTAACTCTATATATGATAAGGATAAAAAGATTCCTACAATAATAGGTTTGATATGAGGGTTAAATGTGTTGGCACATGAAAAGCCCTTGTGAGAGGACCTAGCCCAGAATGAGCTTTTAGTAAGTGTTATGATGATGATGACAATAATGCTGATAATAAATAATTAGGTGTCTATCATCAGTTAGAGTTCTATCAACCACTAAGTGAAGAGTTTTCACCAGGAGTAAATGGCTGATAACAAATTCTTTCTCAAGAGCAGAGAGAAAAGAGATGAGTATGAAGGATTCAGGCACCTACAAGAAAAGCCACCACTTTCATTCATCCAGTGGTTCAGTCGACAAAAGTTTAATGAACACCTCCTGTGTGCCAGGCACAACAGGCAAAACGAGGTTGATCCATGATGTTTACAATCTGATGGAGGAATCAGACATTAACCGAATGATTTCACACAAATAGGAAATTACCACTGACCTGTGGCCACGGCTGTGTCTCCGCAGGCCTCGTTTCAGCGGGCTGGTTGGAGAGTGGGCGGGTCGCCTATCCCACAGCTTACTCCTCCCAGACCTGTGGCGCAGGCGTTGTTGGCATAATAGACTATGGAACTAGACTCAACAAGAGTGAAATGTGGGATGTCTTCTGCTATCGGATGAAAGGTAACTGCCCCAGTTAGGCCTCGGGTTCCTGGCCATGCAGCTAAGAAACCCCCATCCTAGCCAGCCAAGCCTCCAGGGTGAGCAGGGCAGCCCAGACCCATTCCTGACATGGGATGGGACCCTGTGTGCCTCTGCCCTCCAGATGTGAACTGCTCCTGCAAGGTGGGCTATGTGGGAGATGGCTTCTCGTGCAATGGGAACCTGCTGCAGGTCCTGATGTCCTCGCCCTCACTCACAAACTTCCTGATGGTATGTAATATGTCTGCTTGGTTTTGCTGGGGGTGAGGGCAGGGGAGGTTGCCTCAAAACAGGCATTAGAGAGGTGAGTCCTTAAGAGAAGCTGAAAGCTCACATCTCTGGTCAAGAACATGGGCACTGGACCACTTTGCCTGATTTCGAAGCTTGAGTCTGCCACTTGCGTGTTAGACAAGTGACTTTCCTTTATGGGTCTTGGTAGCCCTGTCTGTGCAATGACAGAGTTGAACCGAGTGGAGCAATCCCTTAAAGTTTGTACCATGAATACTTATTGAGCACAGACTACGCGATTTATCACTGAGATAAATAGGCCATCAAAATAATAAATAGCATGAACGAATAAACAGAATTGAGTGCTAGAAAGAGAATCTACTATAGAAAGAGACAAGGAGATCAAGGTGGGGCACCAGAGGATTCCACTTTGTGTGAGTAATGAGGGAAGGGTTATTGAGAGGATGACATTTGAGCAGAGTGTAAATAGGAGTTAGGGAGCTAGCCATGAAGACTTGGGGGAAGAACGTTCCAGGCAGAAGGAATGGCCGGGCAAAGGATGGAAGACAGGAATGTGTCCAACTGGTTTGAGGAATCGTAAGGAAGCAAGCAGGACTGAAGCAGAGTCGAGAGAGAGGAGCACGGGAACTGGGGTCAGAGGAGCAATAGTGACCAACATTTTGGGCCTCCTGAACCTTTCACTTTTCCTCTGAGTGAAGTGGGAGTCATGGCAGGGATTTGAGGAGATGAGATTTGACCTAAGTTTCAGAGGGAGGCTCAGGCTGCCCTGTTGAGAATGGGCCATAACACAGCTGTGTCTCAGGACTCTGGGATTAGTAATATTAGACTATTGGGTTAGGAAAGGCAAAGCCCTCTGAAAACTCTCTGAGGGCTAGTCAGAAGAACAGCAAAGGACTGACAGCCTGAGTTGGGGCTGACACCAGGAATATTCCCACAAGAGTGATGCCTTCTCCAATCACCCCCATCCTCACCCACCGGGGCTGGTCAATTGATGACTTCCCTCCTCTCCCCAGGAGGTGCTGGCCTATTCCAACAGCTCAGCCAGAGGCCGAGCGTTTCTGAAACGCCTGACTGACCTGTCGATCCGCAATACCCTCTTTGTGCCAGAGAACAGTGGGTTAGGGAAAAACGAGGTGAGTGTGGTCCCTGGTTCTGGCACTTTATACCAACAGTACTTATCTATCACTACAACAATACTGTGTTACAAACTGCCCCCAAACTCAGTGGCTACTTGTTTATTTAGCACACACATCAGCAGTCAGCTGTCTCTTCTGGTCCTAGCACACTCAGAGCAGCTGGCAGCTGCTTTAGGCTGGCTTGTCTGTGGCTCTGCTACACAAGGCTCTCATGCTCCAACAGGATAGCCTGGGCATGTTCATGGGAACACAAGAGGGGTGAGTGCAAGCCCACCTACCAGTGCTCTTCAAGCCTCTGTTTAAGTCTAATAGCTCACATGGTTAAGCCCAAAGTCAGACTGAGAGGCATTCAGAGTTCAATGGCAAAGGGCAAGAATACAGAGATGGGGGCCAGACGGTGATGCAGTGGTAAAACGTGATGCTCTGTGAGGCTGACGCACATGAGAAGGGTCCAGGTCCCCATGTGGAGACCTCCCTGAGTATGCTGGGCACACGTGTGCTCATGATCCAGCGCTGGCTAGGGGTGGCTCATGACATCAAGACCATGTTGGAATGTGCATGCATGCTCGCTTTCTCTTTTTCTTCTTTTGCTTGTGAAAGAAATATTTTTTTAATGCTGAAAAAAAAAGAAAGGAAGGGAGGAAAGGAGAAAAAAGCATACATGCAGGAAGGGGTGACAAGCTGGTGCCATTGGTGCAATCAGTCTACCATATCACCCTTCTTCATGTCACGCCACACAAGAGTTCACAGTGTTTATTCAATCCACCCTAGGTGGTTGACCTGCAGGTTTTTTCAGTCCTAGACCCTCTCCAGCCACCCAAGGGCTCAGAGGAGCCATATCTCTGCCCACCTGTTACTCACATAAGACCCTTTCTTCCCAGCACACCGTTGAGAAGCTCCATTCTAGACAATGAAGATGACTGTCAGTCCCACATCCTAGTTATAGGTGACTCTCCGCCAGAACCCAGACAACCAGAAGTCTGAAAAAAACTTGACACTTGCTGCTATTGTGTGACCCTTAAAGATCATTCTTGTTGTTTCTTCTTTCCTCTCAGACCCTGTCTGGGCGGGACATTGAGCACCACCTTGCCAGTGTCAGCATCTTCTTTTACAATGACCTTGTCAACGGTACTATCCTGCAGACTAGGCTGGGGAGCCAGCTGCTCATCACCTCCAGCCAGGACCAGCCCCAGTTGGTAAGAGAAGTCTCTGGGCCTATTGGGAGAACTGGAGATGATACAGGCAAGGTTCCCGGCATGTAAAAGGTGCCTGATAGACTATAATAATGTACAAGCTCTAAAATGATGGAACTAACTGCACACCGCAGCACACCACACCAGCTGGTGGAGGAGTAGGCCAACCTCAGAAGCCAGTGATAAGAAGTGAAACCACTTCAAAACCGTCAGATTGTCAGTCTATCCCTGGTATTAACATGCGAGCTTGAAAGTCAAATGACCCCAATATGCATCACAGTCCTGCCACTTGCTAGCTGTAAGAATTTAGCCAAGTTACTCAACTCTTTTGTGTGTCTCCATTTCTTCATCGGATAAATGGGGATAATGGTGATGTAAGAAAATATAAGAAAAAACTCCCTGCTCCCCCTTAGAGTCTGTGACAAGGCCTGAAAATCAAATTGGCATAAGGTAGATAACAGGAGAAAACATACAAAATTTATTTAATATTTTACGTGCACAAAAGAAAATGAGCACAAAGAAGCAATTAGAACTAATAATTTACACACTTTTTTATTTATTCTTTTTTAAGAGAGATTTTTGCTATAAGTCACTTGCCAGAGACACAGAGAGAGACAGAGAGAAAGAGGAAAATCACTCCCCGGGAGGGGGGTGGTGGATGGCCACACTGCAATTTTTTTCCTCCAGTCTCCTCTCAGGATTTTGGGCACACACGCACACATGCCCAGCATGATTTTCAAGCCACTGGGTCTGGGATTCAAACTACAGAGTCAGCCATATGGGATCCAGCACCTTCCTATGCCACCTGCTGGCCCACTTACACACTTTTTTTAAACAAAAACAATAAATTTGTGAAGTGACAAGATAAAAGGATCTGGGCTAAGGCAGTAAGCTTTGGGACAGTGACTAGGAAACATGAGGGAAAGTAGTGGAGGATGAGGAAATAATGGATGGATTATTTAACTAGGGAGGATGAGGGTGTCAACTCCCCTGGTAACTAAAATGTTCTCTTCTTCATAGAGGGAGGTCACCTTCCTCCTAAGAACTTTTATCACCTGCTTTTTGGTAAAAAGGGGAAGGTCAGAGCTTTCTTTCTGTGTCTACATATTTTGAGGTGGCATGTCTGAACCCCCTCAGTGATGACGTAATGGTGTTCGTGGTGGTGATGGCACTGATGATGGTAGTGATGGCAAGGATGACGTTGATGGTGATGTGGTGGTGGTGACGGTGCTGATGGTGACGACAACCATGACCATGATGATGACCACGATGACCGTACTGTCCAAATCATAGGCTGTTGTGGGGATTCCGTGCTTCCAGGCTTACAGCATGCAGAGAGTAATACCTGATATGTAGCAAGTATTAAATAAGTGTAATTTCTTACACCTGATAAATTATTTCTGTTATTATGCATGACGAAGCCACTATGCAGTTTATTCTAGATGGGAAACCACATTTAGTACGTTGTGATGATGCTCAGGGAATGAATGTTAAGTAATTTTTTTAAAAGTTGCAGGAGAAAAAAAAACGGTAAAACTGTTTGTATCGAAATTTTTTTAAAAAAATGCATATTTGATGACTCCAGTAAGCTGTATAGCCCCAACTGGATACTACTTTATAATATGTTCACTCTACTCACTGGGGTTTATGCCTAAAGTCAGACTTGGGTTCATGTATAGGTATATATCAGCTGTGCTAGCTATTGGATATATTTAGACTAATTAAGCTCATTAGCAAATCAATTAAATGGGGGGGGAGGCATAGAAAGCAACCATGGACGCCAGAGGCAATGTGGGAGGAGGGTGAGACATGGCAGAGGGTGAGGGATAGGGAATCAAGGATGGCAAAACAAAAAACAAAGTATACAAGACATAAGAATTGGAAAATTATTTGCTGAAAACATGTATGTTGATGTACTTGATTGAGCCAATACACAGTGTATTTTGGATGGAAAAAAGTAAAAATTAAAAAAAATTAACAAAAAAAATTATTTCTGTTATTGAAGAGCAGTCGTGTAGACTAGGCTTCTCAAACTTTAATGTGTAGTTGTATCACCTGGAGATTTATTAAAATGTAGACTGTGACTATGAAGAGGGGCAGCATCTAGAGGATCACACTGGGATTAGATCACTGGAAAATCCCTTTAACATTCTGTGTGCTATTCGGTGGACCCAGAGTCCAGAGGCATGAAGGTTACCACTTACAACTTCAGTGATTTTAGACAAGTAATTTTCCTTTTAATGACTCATCTGTCAGACAAGTGGGTTAGAAAAACTACCCTTGAGGTTGTTTATAGTCCTTAGATTAACTTGTTGGGATGAGGGCAAGCCGAATATTCTAGGTTGTTCAGAAAATGAGCAGTAGTCCTGTGCTGGCTGTCAGTGAAGAGAGACCTGGAACGTAGGTGCTGGAGCCTCAGGGAAACTGAACATCATCCCTCCCAGAAAGGCTGCTCACATGGGGAGGAACAGCCAGAAGGTCACAGATCTCCATCAGCCCTCTCCCATTTCCCTAGGAGGAGACCAGGTTTGTTGATGGAAGAGCCATTCTGCAGTGGGACATCTTTGCCTCCAATGGGATCATTCATGTCATTTCCAAGCCTTTGAAAGCACCTCCAGTGGTGAGTATCTAGGGTTGCTAGACAGGAGGAGCCCAGTGCCTACTCTCCCAGAGGCAAACTATTGCTGAAAGCCCTGTCTACCATCCTTCTCCTCCAAACACTAAAAGAACCTCCCATATCCAAGACAGCTGGCTTTGGAAAAGCCCAGCCCTGGTTCATCCCATCCCCTCCCACGCATCAGCAGCACAGCACCTGTCTGAATAATATTTATGCTGAACAAAAGGAGTAGGATAGGTCAATGGGAGGACCATGAGAAAAGGAGTGAGAAATTTTGAGCTCAGGGTTGATCTTTACTTCACTTTACCTCTGAGCCTCAATTTTCTCATCAACTTAACAAGGGTCATAATGGTTCCCTTGCTGGGTTTGGGGGCAGGCTATGAGCTTATAAGTGTAAAGTAATTAAAGCAGCCCCTGATACGCTATATTAAAGTTGGTAGAGGTTATTGCCATTAGTATTCTGAGTTAAGGGGAGGAGTGAGCTGCTGGCTGCTGGTAAGTTCCATAGCACAGCAGCGAAGCATGTAAACTCCAAAGTTCAGGGCTGTTAAGTGACAGTGTGATACTGGGCAAGTGCTTATCCTGCCTGTGCCTCAGTCCCCCCATATAAAAATGGAAGCAACAGCTGTCTCTGTGTCTTTGGGCTATAATAGCACTTAAGTGGGTCATGGCATGTAAGAGACTTAGAACAGACCCTGGCAGCAGTGAGGGCTACATCCATGTTTCTTACCATTATTTTTATCCCAGCTGGCTCCAAGATGCCTCGGGCCAGCAAGAACAGAGGGAGCTCCTTCAAGCATACTCTGTTAGGGAACCACCCTCTTATGACTTGACCCCTCTCCTTTCTATGTTCAGCCTTCAACTCACGCTGGCTTGGGAACAGGGATATTCTTTGCCATCATCCTGGTCATTGGAGCCATCACTTTGGCTGCCTATTCTTACTTTCGGCTAAACCGAAGAACATTTGGCTTCCAGCGTTTTGAGGTAAGAAACCAAAAAAACAAGAACATGATGAGGGAGGCACCCCTCTGAAATCCTGCCCTGGATCTGTGCTACTTCAGAGATCTTAGCCAGGAGTTGGCACTCAGCATAGGAGCAGGGGCAGCCACCACACCACCACCCTGTCCCACACCCCCTGTGTGGGATCCCCGCTCCTAGGAGGAGCATCAGTAGTAGCTTAAGCTCCTCTTCATGGCTGAGAGAGAGCTTGGTGAGGAGGGTGAGGGACTGCCAGCATCAGAGACCCTCTAGCCTCCATTCCAGGGACTCGGCTTAAAGGCAAGTTCACCAGGGCCCAGGAGTCCAGTCACCTTGGAGGATTCACTAGACAAGCATCCACCATGATTGGCTTGGGCTTCAGGACTGGCTCTGAGAGTCAGAGGTCAAGGTCAAGGACCTGCACAGTCAGAGGCCTCATGTGCAGCCAGCAAAATGCATTCACTGAGCAGTTAGGTCTCCCTCCAGGTCAGCAGCAAACTCCTGGTTGACCAGGTGGTGGCCCCAGGAGCCTGGATGGCCATACCCCAGCAGTTGAGCATCCTCCCTAGGTACTTTGCACTCCACGCTGACTCACCCTTTCCTGCTGCTGCTTCCTCAAAACACACCTGGCAACCACTGTGCAGACCCCCACGCAGCAGCAGCACACAGTGACCTTCAGACACTGTGCATATTTCTAAGATCCAGGGCACATCTCAAAAATATTATTTGTAGCAAGAGTGTCCATGCTATGTGAGTCTTTCATATTGAAGTCAAGGACAGGCAACACCACTGCAGGAAGATAAGTCAGAACCAAGGGTAGTCTGGGTGGGAACAGTTGGCAAGAAAGAGGCATCAGAGTACTTCCGGCTGTACACATGCCCTGTGTGCTGATCTGTGTAGTGGTCACACCTGGGTGGGCATGTGTGAGCTGTCACTGAGCAGAACCTTGAGACCGGTGCGTTTTGTTATCTGTAAATCATTTCTCAGCCAAGTACTGTTACAAAGGAAAAGCTCCCATGGGGCCAGATGGTGGTGCAATGGTGAAAACACTGTGCTCTACAAGGTAGTCCACATAGAAAAGTTCCCAGTTCAAGTCCAGAGACCTCCCTGAGAATGCCAGGCATACACTCATCCATGACCTGGGGCCGGCTAAGGGCCTGGAGTGGATTATGGCATCAGAACCCTCTTGAGGGTACTCTCACTCTCTCCTCTGTGTATGTCTTGCTCAGGGAAAATAAATAAACACACTTTCATTAAATACATAAATAAATAAACACATTCTTTTTTAAAAATGGGAAAAAGCTCCCTGAGGCAGAAGATGCCTTGCTTTGCCTGCCAACTCAGATGAGATACTTCTGCTTTGGGATGGGTCTGGCTCTCAGCCTTGTGCTTGTCTTTCCAAACAGTCGGAAGAGGACATTGACGTTACAGCTCTTGGCAAGCAGAAGCCTGACAATATCTCCAACCCTATATACGAGAGCACAACCTCAGCTCCCCCAGAACCTTCCTACGACCCCTTCACAGTAAGTTTGCATTTCTATCTAGAAATGGCCTCAGTTGGAATGCAGGGACATGATGTCTTTCAGCAAATCTCAGTGAAAAACTTCACACCAAGAATAGATCACTTCTAGAATGTCTCGAGCAATAAGCCTAAAAGTCAGTTTTGCAAGTTGACTAAAGCCAAAGTGACTGTTCAGAGTTCTTTTGGGTAGATGACAGAAGCCTCAAACAACTAGAGATACGTAAGGAAAAACTAGACATTGCCCAACCCCGATCTCATAGTCAAAAAAGCAGCCTTGGGCAGAATTCTTCCACAAAGATTGATAAGGTAGCATGTGTAAAAAAGACGTAAGGCTCAGGACCAGCAGTTGGCATAATGGCTATGTTGCTGGACTCCCATATAGTCAACCAAGGTTCAAGTCCTGGACCAGGTGGCTTAAACTCACACTGGGTATGTGTGTGTGTGTGTGTGTGTGTGTGTGCCCAAGATACCAAGAGGAAAATGGAGGAGAAGGGATTGTGGCGTGGCCATTCCTCCGGGGGGTGATTTCTCGCTTTCTGTCTCTGTCTTTCTGCACGGCCCCATAAAAAAACCCCCTCAAAAAAAAAAAAAAAAAAAAAAGACATAAGGCTTTGAGGACAGCAGGTGGCATGGTGGTTAAGGCATTGGACTCCCACATAGCTGCCTGTGGTTGGAATCCTGGGCCTTGCAGCTTGAAAATCACGCCGGATATGAGTGCATGCAAGCCCAAAGTCCCAGGAGGAGAGTGAAGAAGGAGGGATTATGATCAATTTCATTTAAAAAGCAGAGAAGAGTCCAGCTGGTAGCATGGTGGTTAAGGGGGCTGGATCCCACATGGCCAACTGCACAGAATCTTGGACCTGACGGCTTGAGGAACACACTGGGTGTGTATACGTGCATGCCCTAAATCCCAAAAGTAAAATGAAGGGGAAGGAATTGAGGTGTTGGCATCCCCCCTAGGGAGTGTTTACTCACTTTCCCTCTCTCTTTCTCTCTCTGGAAAGAGCATGTGCCCTGTATCAAATTTTTAAAAAGAAAAGAAAAGCAAGAAAGAAAAATTACTATGTCCTGTTCAGTGTGCCCCATGCCTTCCCAGCTGTCCACTCTCAACTAAGGTTTCCAGAAAGATTCACTTGTGTTAGGTGAGAGCCGCCTTAGAAGCAGGACTCAGCTAAGCCTTCTATTCAGATCAAATGGCAAAACATATTCCAGAAATAGGACTCTTAATCCTAAATTCGAGCCTCAAAAATGATATACTATTGGGTGTCAGAAAAGTCATGATGTATTTTTTGATGCAAAAATGGGTCATGACTTTTCTAATGACCCAGTAGATTCACAAACTTTTCTACTGGAGAGTTGGGGGGGCCTGTACAGTATGTGTAGCCCATCTATACATTTTCTACATAACCACTTGCACCCACAAAAAGCCATTTCTAGCATTCATTACGTGGATTAGCAAGGCCTTGGCGCTGAGCAGAGCTGAGGAGAGCGGAAGGCATGGGCTGGCTGCCCCTGGAGTGCGGCTGCTGATTACTCTCTCAGACACTCACATCACTGGCTCAGGATGAATTTTCAACCCAAAGGGGCTTGGGGTTTATTTTTTTCTTTGTTTTTAATTCCACAGCGCATGTGCACTCCCACAGAGAGAGAAATAAAAAGAGAGGGAAAGTGAAAAATCACCCCCCAAGAGGCATGGCCACACTGCAATCCCTGCTCCTCCATTCTCCTCTCAGGATTTTGGGCACACATGCACCTGGCATGTTTTTCAAGCTTGCAGGTCCGGGACTCGAATCATGTAGTCTGCTAGGTAGGATCTCACTGTCTTAACCTCCACACTGCTGGCCCAGGGCAGAGGGCTTTGTTTTACCATGGCCAGAGGGCAGGACACTTGTGAGAGAGAGAGGGAGGGAGAGAGAAAGTGCGAAAGCAAGCCACTTTTTCTCCATTTCTCCATCGTGTCAGGACCTGGGGCATGCACACACATGCACTTGGTGTGTTTTTCTTTTCTTTCTTTCTTTTTTTCTTTTTTTGGAGAGCTTTTTCTTTCTTTCTTTTTTTCTTTTTTTCTTTTTTTTGGAGAGCTTTCTGCTATAGGGTGCATGCGCTCACCAGAGAGACAGAAAGCGAGAAATCACCCCCAGGGGGGATGGCCACGCTGCAATCCCCTCTCCTCCATTCTCCTCTCTTGGGCATGCACACACACGCACCTGGTGTGAGTTTAAGCCACTGGGTCCAGAAATCGAACCACATTCAACTACATGGGAGTCCAGAGATATAGCCATTACACTAACTGCTGGTCCCACCTGGTGTGTTTTTTTAAGCCACCAGAGCCAGGACTCCAGCCACCATCAGCCATGTAGGATGTGGCTCCCTATGCACAGGGCTTAACCACTGTGTGTTGGGGCCAGTTCACTAAAGAGAGCTTTTTATACTTACATGAATGGCCACCTTTTGTGGAGTGCTTATTCTTCATAAATATAGTGTCTAATTTAATCCTCACACATCCCAGCTAAATGTTATTATGACCCTTTACAAAGGAAGAAACTGCAGCAGAGTGATCTGATTGTCCAGAGCCACCAGCTTCAAGCAGCAAAGACTGGTGGCCCCCAGAACGGGTGGCCCTCACTGCCACACCATCCTGCCTATCAACATGAGGAGTGTGCACACAGTGCTTGAGAGAGGAATTCTCACAGCCCTCAGACCGTGGCCAAAAGAAACGCTCTACCTGGAAGGATTCAGTATGCAGGGCAGTCTGTGCCCTGAACCATGCTTCACAGGGCTCTCTTTTCCAGGACTCTGAGGAGCAGCAGCTGGAGAGCAGCGATCCCCTGGGGGCGCTGTGAGGGCCTGGACGTGAGCAGTCAGCCCTCCCCATTGCCACCTGGGCCAACAGGGCTTCATCGAAAAGGCTGTCAGCTGTGAATTCTCAGCACTCAGCAGCCTTTGGGGAATGCAAGGTCCTTCAACCTTTTGAAGTATGGAGCACTTAAAGCTACACTTCATCTCTTTGGTTAATCTGGGGTTATTGTGTTTCCATGGGTGAGGGGTCACTATTACTAAGTCTGCTCAGGGAGAATTCCTCCTCTAACCCACCACTGTCCTTCCTTTGTGCCCTGCAGATGGGTATCCATGATCTTATTTCCCTGTTAGACTGTAAGCTCCCAAGGGCAGGGACTTGTCTCATTCGTCTTTGTACCCCAGCACAGAGGTGGCATAAGAAAAGTGCTCAATAAATGTTTATGAAGCAGAAAATCAGTGAAATAAATCACTATTTGGGGAAACAGAAACCCCACAGGTAGGATCGAATAAATGGCAAAATCCCCTTATTAGAACTAATTAAGGCCTTTTCAACTAGCCAACATCTGCCCTGTGAATTTTTCTTTTTTAAGTTCTTTTACTTCAAGAAGACATGAAAACCACCATGAGATACCAGTAAGTGGGATCATACACTGTGCAGTCCTCTTCCTTCACTTGGTATAATGTCACCAGGTTCATCCATAGTGGTGTATGTATCAGTCCTTCATCTCCTTCAGGATGAACAGCAGTCCACTGATTGGCGAAGATGTGGAGAAACCGGACCCTCCATATATTGCTGGTAGGAGTGTAAAATGGTACCACCACTGTGGAAAAGTTTGGTAGTTCCTTAAGAAGTTAAATAGAGGGAACCAGCAGTTAGCGTAATGGCTATGTCGCTGGACTCCCACGTAGTCGACCGCGGTTCGTGTCCCGGACCCGGTGGCTTAAAACTCACGCAGGGCGTGTGTGCGTGCGTGCCCAAGATCCCGAGAGGAGAATGGAGGAGAAGGGATTGCGGCGTGACCATCCCCCCTGGGGGGGTGATTTCTCGCTTTCTGTCTCTATGTCTCTGTCTGTCTGGCGAGCGCACGCGCCCTACAGTGAAAATCTCTCCAAAAAAAAAATCTGGGGTTATTGTGTTTCCATGGGTGAGGGGTCACTATTACTAAGTCTGCTCAGGGAGAATTCCTCCTCTAACCCACCACTGTCCTTCCTTTGTGCCCTGCAGATGGGTATCCATGATCTTATTTCCCTGTTAGACTGTAAGCTCCCAAGGGCAGGGACTTGTCTCATTCGTCTTTGTACCCCAGCACAGAGGTGGCATAAGAAAAGTGCTCAATAAATGTTTATGAAGCAGAAAATCAGTGAAATAAATCACTATTTGGGGAAACAGAAACCCCACAGGTAGGATCGAATAAATGGCAAAATCCCCTTATTAGAACTAATTAAGGCCTTTTCAACTAGCCAACATCTGCCCTGTGAATTTTTCTTTTTTAAGTTCTTTTACTTCAAGAAGACATGAAAACCACCATGAGATACCAGTAAGTGGGATCATACACTGTGCAGTCCTCTTCCTTCACTTGGTATAATGTCACCAGGTTCATCCATAGTGGTGTATGTATCAGTCCTTCATCTCCTTCAGGATGAACAGCAGTCCACTGATTGGCGAAGATGTGGAGAAACCGGGCCCTCCATATATTGCTGGTAGGAGTGTAAAATGGTACCACCACTGTGGAAAAGTTTGGTAGTTCCTAAAGAAGTTAAATATAGAGTTACCATATGACCTAGAAATACCTAAGAGTGATAAAAATACGTCTACATAAAAAGTCAAATATGGAGACCAGCAGTTAGCGTAATGGCTATGTCACTGGACTCCCATGTAGTCAACTGCAGTTCGAGTCCCGGACCCGGTGGCTTAAACTCACACTGGGTGTGTGTGTGTGTGTGCGTGCCCAAGATCCTGACAGGAGAATGGAGGAGAAGGGATCGTGGCATGGCCATCCCCCCTGGGGGGTGATTTCTCGCTTTCTGTCTCTCTGTCTCTCTCACTCTTTCTGGCGAGCGCATGCACCCTATAGCAAAAAAAAAAACTCAAAAAAAAAGTCAAATATGAATGTTCACAGTAGCATATTCATAATAGCCAAAAAGAACCCCGAAGACTGCGACTCAGTGGAAGCAACCCAAATGTCTATCATCAGATGAGTGGCAGGTTCAGTTGTACCCACACAGTGGACTGTTATTCACCCTAAAGGAGATTAAGTGCTGGTACATACAACAATATGGATGAACTAGCAACATTATACCAAGTGAAGGAAGAGGGTCACAAAGGGCCACACAGTGTGTGATTCCACTTACATGCGATGCAGAGAACGGGCAGAAGGACACAGACCAAAAGTAGATTAATGGGTATCAGGAAAGAAGGACACAGACCAAAAGTAGATTAATGGGTACCAGAAAAGAAGGACACAGACCAAAAGTAGATTAATGGGTACCAGAAAAGAAGGAGGAGTGACTGCTAACGAGTACGGGGCTTCTTTCTGGGGAGATGAAAAGGTTCTGGAGTTTGGCAGTAGTGGATGTACTGAAAACCACTGAATTGTACATGTAAAACAGTGAATTTCATAGAATGTTAATTACATCTGTCTTTTAAAAAAATTCTAAAGACATGATAACTAGAATCAATGCATCGTATTTCTAATTATAAATTGGCTGGCTTCTTTCAGGCTTGCTTTTTTTTTTTGAGAGGGAGGGGGGGGGGGGGAGGGAGAGATTTTTGCTATAGGGCCTATGTGCTCACCAGAGAAACAGAAAGTGAGAAATCACCCCTCCTGGGGATGGTAATCCCTTCTCCATTCTCTTCTCAGGATTTGCCCCCACCCCACACACACACACATGCCCAGAACTCGAACCACAGTCAGCCATGTGGGAGTCCAGCGACATAACCATAATGCCATCTACTGGTCCCTCAGGCTCTTTTTTTTTTTTTTTTTTTTTGGAGAGATTTTCACTGTAGGGCGCGTGCGCTCGCCAGACAGACAGAGAGAGACATAGAGACAGAAAGCGAGAAATCACCCCCCAGGGGGGATGGTCACGCCGCAATCCCTTCTCCTCCATTCTCCTCTCGGGATCTTGGGCACGCACGCACACGCGCCCGGCGTGAGTTTTAAGCCACCGGGTCCAGGATGTGAACCGCGGTCGACTACGTGGGAGTCCAGCAACATAGCCATTACGCTAACTGCTGGTTCCCCCTCAGGCTCTTTTTAATACAATTTAACGTATCCCTGTCATCCTGGGCACACTGCCGGAGTGATTTGCACTGAAATCTCTTCTGTCAGAGAAGAAAATGAAATCTCTGCCCAGGGAGTGAACAGATAGCAGGCAGAATTACAATATTATTTGGGGATGTTCACTTGAAAAGATTACGTTACCACAAAGCAGGCTTTCCCATGAAGTTTGCACCTGCTATAGCACCCTGCCCCTACCCACAGAAGCCAGCCTTCAGGTGAATCCATCACCAGAGGTTGGATGAAAACTGGGAAGAAGCCAAGCCTTGGATACCACCCCCCGCCCCACTAGGGTAGGGTGCTGAATCAAAACAACGCTGAAGACCAGTGCCACCCCCTTTACTATTGATGGCACCTCCAGTGAACTTGGCGCAGCGCCCCCTTGAGGCCACCAGCCCACACTGTATACTCCCATTTCTTTGCCTCAATGAAACTCACCTTTCCTAGAATCACCGAGTGTCAGAACTGAAGATGGCTTGGACTCACCATGCTCCCCTGGGCATAAGGGTTTCAGAGATGCCTCGTGCCCCTACACAACACCCCTGCTCGCAAAGCAGGACACATTATGTGGTTTATACATGAGTTTCTTCTTGAGACTATTAGGGCTGAAGGAAAGGTCCCAGAGCGGGAGGAAAAAATTGAAAACCTGACCCAACCACACTTTCACAGATAAGAAGCTGAGGTCTGAAGAAACGGAGCAGCTACAGGTGACATGACTGAATGGGATGCAGTGGTAACCACTGAGGTTGCCCACCCGAGCCCAGGGCTCTCGTTCCGCCCGGACCCCTGGCCCAATGTGCACATAGCCCGCATATGTGAATTCAGGCTCTGGATTTCGTGATGATGTGATGTTTCAGGTCACTCTCATTCCCCAGTGCAGGATCTCTCACAATTACGCTGTTTTTCAGAATTACACAGTTTTATCAGAATTCAGGACAGTCTGAATTCTTAGAGACCTTACTCAGTCTGCATTATATTCCTGAAACTCGGGACACACAATATGGTTGGAACCTAAAACTTCCTTAGCACCTTTATTCTACATTTCTGAGGGATAAAGTCCCTAGTTGGGAATAGCTTACTCCAACTAAAGTGTGTAAAATATAAAATCTGAGTCTCTCGTCCGTGAGACCTTGTGGAGAGCAGGTCTACTGCCCAGAGATGCATCCCACAGGATGGTTCAAGTCCTGGGCCCAGCTTGAAACTCACAGGGTGCAGGCACACATGTGTGTGTGTCCAAAATCACAACAGGATTAAAGTGTGATCATGCCCCATAAGGGAGGCTTTCTCCTTCCTCCTCCTCTCTGGTGAGCACACACATCCTCTGCAAGTCTTAAAAAAATAAATAAATAAAAACTGACAATGCCAGATGGGCTGACAGTGGCACGACAATAAAACATGACGCTCTGCAAGGCTGACCCACGTGAGAAGATTCTGGGTTTGCGTTTAGAGATGTCCCTGATTTCACAGGGCACACCCATGCCCACGATCTGGGGCTGGCTGAAGCTGGGGCCAAAATGCAGCATCAAGATCCTATTGGGGGTGTTATATCTGTCTCTGTCTCTCTCACTCATGGAAGAGATCAATGATTAAAAAGTGCATACTAAATTTTTTTTGCAGAGGTTTTTGCTATAGGGCACATGCACTCGCCAGAAAGGCAGAGAGAGACAGAGAGAGAGAAAGTGAGAAATCACTCCCCCACGAGGGATGGCCACGCTGCAATCCCTTCCCCTCCATTCTCCTCTCGGGATCTTGGGCACGCACGCACATGCGCCCGGCATGAGTTTAAGCCACCGGGTCTGTGACTCGAACTGCGGTCGACTACATGGGAGTCCACCCACATAGCCATTACACCAACTGCTAGTCCCAGTTTATGCTAAATTAAGGGGAAAAAAAGTTTATGTCAACAACAACAACAATAATTCAAACACCAGATGACAATGAACCAGACAATACAATTCAAACTTTTATTTGGCAATAAGTTCAGTATCACATAAGACATAAAATCAACATTTAGAATAAATAGCAAATTCACATTCCAAATAAATAAGTCTACCTAATTTGCATGTATTGTGCCTGATCTCACACAGGCCCGACCTGTCATTCCACTAGATAATTAGAAAAGTCTCCTAAAAGTCAGAGCTCAAGCCTGCACGACTAGAAAAGTACAGAAGCACTGTGGCAGGTCAGGGTCCCAGAAAGCAGATGCCGTGGTGAGGACGGGTGTGCAGGAAGGTTTATGGGGGAGGTGGGGGTGGGGGTGCTGCATCAACAAAAAAAAGAGGCAGGGCCAGCAGGGGGGGAGCTGGGTTGCAGTGCAGACCCCATGGCCTCACAGAGAGGTCCCAAATTGGGATGTGGAGGCCAGGCCTTTGTACCTTCGCCTGGAGCTGTCAAGAGCTATAGGCAGGAAGAAGCATGAACTCTGAAAGAAGGCTGGCAGCTGCAAACGATCGGCACTCCTGATGGGAAGAAGTCCTCCAGTCCAGAAGGTTCTCTGAGCAGCCAAGCCCAGTATCCTCTACCAGCACAGTTACAAACTCGTGCAAACAGAGGTCATTCAGGCCTGAGCCTGGTGATTCAAGTGCGTGCAGTGAAACAATGAAGACCAGTGCAGGCAGCCGATGACGCGCCACTGGCCACCCAAGTAAACATCTCCAGAAAGGCGCTCTTAAGGGAAGGCACGCTTTCTCACAGGACCCCTTCCTACTGTCTGCATTCAAGCTATGAGGTGCATACCTGCATGCTCTCAGCAAGGGACTCTTGCCAATGCCACCAACACAAGCCAGCAGAGCCCAACAAACCATAGCCCAAGGGCCAAGTGGGTCCCACAGCCTGCCCTGATAAATCGAAGTGTAATGGGCACAGCCTTGCCCATATGTACTCTCTGGCCCTTGACACGGAAGTGTGCTAACTCTGATTAGAGAAACATCACCCTCTTTCCTTTCCTTAACCCAGGGGTCTCCAACCCCCAGATCACAGACCAGTGCCAATCTGTGGCCTGTTGCCCCCACCTCCTGGCCTACCACGTTGGAGGTTGGAGGAGACAGGTAAGCAAGCGGGGCATCATCCGTGTTGGCTGCCACTCTCCATCACTCACACTGCCCCGGGGCTCTGCCCCGTCAGATCAATGGCGGTACCAGATTCTCAGGGGAGTGCTAACCCTATTATGTGATTGTTTCGTTGTATGTACAATGTGTTAGTGGTGGAAACAGAGTGCATGCTGAACGAGATGCACTAGGACCAACCTCCACTCCCACCCCCAGCCTGGGGAAGGACCAACTGCCATGAGGCCAGTCCCTGGTGCCTGGAAGGCTGGGGACCACTGCCTTAACCCACTAAAGGTGTCAAAGGTTAGCTGAACTTTGAACCAAGCTCCAAAACACAACAACAAAGAAAGAAAAAAAAGTAACTGGTACAAAAGGAAATTGATTTTAAGAGGGCAAAACACAAGCTCGCTAGTAGTTGAATAGAGCAATCACAGGACCCTTTGTCTGGCCAAATCCAGTCTTAGAGTATTCACAAGGGCCCCACATGGGTCTCTGCCAAGTGAGCTTCAGTGAAGTAGATTTCTTTCTGCTATTTAAAAGCCTTTTGGGAGGAGGAAAAAGGAGAAGCCACTTAGTTCCCCCAAAGCTAAATGAGCTAGGAAGAAAAATGACTTTCGTTTCTCCCTTGCAATAATTAAGAGGTCCAGTGCATTCAAAATCATTAGTGATTTGGCCAGACACATACCTACATCAGCTCAGGAGAATCATGCTACGCGGGGTCACGAGAACAGCATGAAGCAAAAGGTAAAACTGAGAAAGAGAGGACAGTGAGTGGGAAACGCCAGGAGGAATGTGGGAGAGCGCTAAGCCAAACATAAAAATGTTTAAAGCCAGGTTTCATCTATAAAAGCAACTCTGGGAAAAATCAGTGGTACAAGTTCCTTCCAAAAGAATTCGCTGTGGGTGCCATGAGCCTTGCTGGTCCATCCTAGGAGGCTTGGACTGCCCATGGACTATAAATTTTTGTTCACAGGATTCTTAGAAAACCCATTTTCAGCAAAGTTAAAAATTTCATTTTTTAAATGCCCAAGTTTCCTTGTCTGCTTTAAAAACTGATTTTTTTTTAAAATAAAAATATTCATTTCCCCGGTAGCAATATGTTTCGTCAATGTGCATACCAGTGAAGAAACCAGAAAGAAAAAAAATGCCCATTACAGTGTACCAGATCCCAGCTGAGAGTCATGACAGTGACAAGTTAAAATCTGTCTTGAGGGACTAGGAGTTGGCATAATGGCTGTGTCACTGGACTCCCACGTAGTCAACCGTGGTTCAAGTCCTGGACCTGGTGGCTTAAACTCACACTGGGCGCGTGTGCATGCGTGCCCAAGATCCCGAATGGAGGAGAAGGGATTGCGGCATGGCCCTCCCCCCCTGGGGGATGATTTCTCGTTTTTGTCTCCCTGTTGTTCTCTATCTTTCTAGCGAGCGCACTTGCCCTGTAGCAAAAAACATCTCCAAAAAAAAAAAAAAATCTGTCTTGACTAGGGCCCAGCTGGTGGTGTGGTGGTTAAAGGTGTTGGACCCCGCTGACTGTGGTTCGAGTACCAGGCCTGGCAGCTTGCTTTCTCACTTTCCCTTTCTCTCTCTTTCTGTCTCTGTCTGGTCAAATTAAATAATAATAATAATAATAAATGGAAATAAATAAATAAATGTTTTTGAAAGATTAAAAATCTGTCTTGACTGGGCACAGATAGGATAAATACTGAAGTGGGACAATGCCCCATCCTTCATATGAAGATGGTGGGGTGAGATACATGCTGTTGGGGCCTGGGTTTTCAGTCCCCTAGGCATGCTCAGTGGGCCTGGTGTGACAGAAGTCAGGCCTCTGCCATCGGGCAGACTGCATTGCTGCCGAGCTCAATGGTCCAGAGACTGAAACCATTCTAAATGGAAATAAATTGTAAAACCCATTACTCATAACAAGAAAATGTATTTCTCCCAGAAGCCTTAGGTCACCCAATCTAGACATTCAAAAAAGCAGGTTTATAAATAGCTCTATTTCATTCTTAAGTAAATGAAATACCCTGCAACTGAAACCTTGTAGTCACCCATATTGCTAGAAGGTATATGTGCTCACCAGAGAAAGACAGAGAAAGAGAAAGAGATAGTATCCCCCCATAGGGCATGGTCACATCACAACCCTTTCTTCTCTGCTTCTCCCTCCTGTCGGGATTTGAGGCACATATGCATACACATCTGACATATTTTTTTAAGCCGTCAGGGCCAGAATCTGAACTGAGGTCGGCTTTGCAGTAGCTGGTTGCCTTAACCAGTAGGATAGGAGGTCAGCCCAAGAATTTTTTTACTGAAATAATACCTCCTTCCTTACTTTGTTTCTCAAAGCAAAAACTGTAAGCCGAGAGCACCAGCATATTCATTTAGCAAAAACCTAAAGCTGAGCAGTCCTAGGCTTCCCCTATACCCACTAAATGCCAACCTCCAACACACCTCAGGGGCAAAACACGTAAAAGCAAGCAAATAAAACGCCTACCGTGTGGCGAGAAAGAAATGGACTCTCCTGCATTACTGTGTTTATAATATAATGTAGAAGAGAAAAAAAAACACTCTAGTTGGGTCTAAAGGGTCCCTTTCATCATTACAGCTAAACACAAAATATGACATGTAAAATCACATTATAACAAGCTGAATTACAAAGGAGGCTATAGAAAGAACTCACTTAGCTTTGCGTTTTGGCAGGTAGCCTATGGGATGCCATATCAGCATTGTATCTTTAGCTGGTTATGATACATGTATTATAATAACAATGCAGAATAAGCAAGCCTTCTCCATTAGCCCTGTTGACATTCCTGCCATTTCTTAGATTGAAAAATATATGCCACATTACAGCAACAGCTGAAATAAGTGCGTTTTAGCAATACTAAGGCTAATCTAAACAGAAGTACTTATGCAGTATATGAAAGTAAAATGTTATTAGCAACACCAGAACTAATACAAGCATTCCTACAGCGCTGAGAGGGCACCAAATACATACTTTGCACTGAAAAAAATTGTAAAATACAAACATAATAAAGAATTTTTCCCTTAAAAAAAAAAAGGATATGCCACTTGCATTCCTCTTAGAAAGAACTGAGAAAAACTCAGCTAGCAAGAGCATTTGTCACTCCTTCCCAGGCTCTCCCTCTTGACCATCTGAAGAAAACTATCCGAACACCAACAACCACACAAACACAGCAGGAAAGAAATCTCAGAGGGCTGAGCCCACTAGGTGGCAATGACTACTCCCCGCCCTGCGCTGCCTGCCCAAGCCAAGCACCTCTCCTCAGTTGGCAATTCTTTAGAGAAGCAGGCGCCTCATGTGTCTCCCTCCAAACAAAGATCATTTCTGGAAATATGCGGTTTTTTCCAGCATCCCAGTTCAGCCCAGTGGGTGGCAGGGAACAGCATTTCATTACAAGGTCGTTCTCTCCTGTTTCACTTCCTTTCTTTCAATGAGCTCATGAAACCAAGCCTCCAATGGTGTTTTCGGGTTCATGGTGTTCCTGGGAGACCTAGCACAATCCGGTTCTTCAGACCCACCCATTTCTTGGCAGTCTAATTCTATGACAAGTATTCCACTAGCTGCAAAGTGATTTTAACTAGATCTCTTCCCGGGACCAGCAGATGGCGTAAAGGTTATGTTGCTGGACTCCCATGTAGTCAACCATGGTTCGATTTTAAGCCCGGTGGCTTAAACTTCATGCCAAGCACATGTGCGTGCATGCTCAAAATCCCAAAAGGAGAATGGAGGAGAAGGGATTGCAGCATGGTAACCCCCACTGGGGGGTGATTTCTCACTTTCTGTCTCTCTCTCTCTCTGGCGAGCACACACACCCTATAGCAAAAATCTAACAAACACACACACAAAAACTAGAGCTCTTTCCTTCTAATCCAATCACCACTTACACCATGCACAGCATGCCGGCCGCACACACTGAAGATAAGGGGTCAAAGCAGCTCCCCCCCCCCATAGCTCAATGCCATGCTAGCATTTCATTTCCTTCAACACAGTCAACTGCAGTTCAAATCCCAATCCCAACAGCTTGTAAAGCATGCTGGGTGTACAAATGTGCCCAAAATTCTAATAGGAAGGGGGAATTGAAGAAAAAGGATGTGGTGAAATCACACCCCACTATAGGGGGCTTTCTCTCTCTGGAGAGCGTGTGTGCGCTCTAGGAATTTTAAAAGAAGACAAAAGGTCAAGGAGTGATCACTTCTCTTGCTCTTTCTCATGTAAGTCCTTCCAGAGAGGCTAAGATCTCTTGGATGCGAAGAAGCACAACACCAAGGCTTGAGAACAAGACGATCTGGGAACTGGCTACCACTTGAAAATGATCTCTTCTACCTGCGACGGCATTTGCCACTGCAGAGCTCACTAAGCCATCGGCTTTCTCCAAGCCGTCTCTCTGTAGCCACTGTGCCCCTGCAATTCCCAGCACAGTGCCCGTAAATGCTCAGAAAAATGTTCCATGCAAGAGCCAAGAATCACTTCAAAACTTGACCTGCTGGAACACAGAGATGCAGCAAGTGGTCTCACCTATCCCAGAGACACTGACGTCAGATCCAGGATCTCGGTAAACAATGAAGCTAAATCAGAGTTCCAATCCGAAGCTTGCCCTTCTGCCCTCCGTAGAGACAAGGGCAGGGCTGGTGGGCTGCTAGCTCCTGTCTTCACCACCTGGGGAGCATTCTCCATAAGGTATAAAATAAGTATCAAAAAGTTTAGTAGTGCCCGTTCAGAAAGCCACACTCAGATCCACACAAAGTCAACCCTGTCCCATTCGCCCAATCTGGGCCTGCCGCTGTTTCTGGCTTTTTCCACAGGTGGGCCCCGTTACTTAGCCTGGGCCTCCTGTAGGAGGGGGGCTCCGAAGGTGGAGGGTCTGTCAGACCACGCAGGAAGTTCGTGCTGTAGTGGAGTCCTCCTGGGGTAGAACGTGTGGCTGACGTCGTAGTTCAACAGGCAGCTCAGCGACGCCATGTAGATGTCAGCGAATCGCGACAGGCGCCTCAGGAAGTAGGTTGGGTTCTGGTCTGTGCGGAACAGGCTTCCAAACTGGGCGTTGAAGAAACTCTTGGTCATTTCCCTGCAGGTGCCAGAAGAACAGCAACGGAGCATGATTCAGAAAGGTCTGGTTTGTTTTTTTTTTTTAGAGGTTTTTGCTATAGGGCTCGTGTGCTCACCAGACAGAGAGAGACAGAGAGACAGGAAGCGAGAAATCACCCCCCCTAGGGGGGATGGCCACGCCGCAATCCCTTCTCCTCCATTCTCCTCTCGGGATCTTGGGCACGCACACACACGCGCCTGGCATGAGTTTTAAGTCACCGGGTCTGGGACGCAAACCGCAGTCGACTATGTGGGAGGTCCAGCAACATAGCCATTATGCTAACTGCTGGTTTCTCAAAAAGGTCTGTTTTTAAACTGTAGAAACTAAAATCATTTTAAAGTAAGACTCACTTGAGAAAAATATTCAGCGAAAGCAACCCAAACTTCTAATCAAGAAAACGGTCTGTCCAACCATCTATCAAAATGACACTGATCATATTTCCCACTTGTGTCAGCCAAGAGAGCACTGTTCTGAGGCTCCAGTTTCTACCTCATGCCCCTTCAAATATGCGTCACATTTTCCAAACCTAAACTAACGGGGCAGGAGATAATTCTAAACCTACGGAGAGATGCAGAAACGTTCTTAGAGGGTCTCTAAACTTCCTACCTCTGCAGAGGGGATAAAGACCGCTTCTAATGCAAGGTCATTATGAGAACCAAGTAAAGCAAGAAAGTGCATATTTTAAATGCTATCATACTCTGCTGTCTGAGGAATTAAGGATTATTCTATAGTAATGTAAATCTTTACCACCAAATACACAGCTTCGAATACCTCATGGACAAGGTTGTTCACCCCATCCAAGTTCTATACTCCTGTGGTTGTCCATAAGAGTACATGTCTCTAAACCCACATCCCACATCCCCATCTTGAAAGTGCATATTTTAAATGCTATCATACTCTGCTGTCTGAGGAATTAAGGATTATTCTATAGTAATGTAAATCTTTACCACCAAATACACAGCTTCGAATACCTCATGGACAAGGTTGTTCACCCCATCCAAGTTCTATACTCCTGTGGTTGTCCATAAGAGTACATGTCTCTAAACCCACATCCAACATCCCCATCTTCCTCGCTCTCTCTCTCTCTCTCACACACACACACACACACACACTCTATGTACACCACCCAATGGCTAGAACCCACACACACAGAATATTCTAGACAAGACAAGGATAAATACCATTTGATTATTGATAAATCAGTTACAAATTCAGCAAAAAAATAAAAACATTCAAATGACTGTGAGATAAAAGCCACTAGCTGGTATTAGTAGTTGTCTGACCTCACAGGGTGATGGTGGATGCCACAATCATGAAGCAAAAAATTACAAGAACCCACTTGAGCATCTGTGGGTGGAACAATAGAAATAATTTTTTAAACTTTTGCTGAAAAATCATACTGAGATGCAAAAATGTTAGAGACTTGAGGGGCCAGAAGATAGCGTAGTGGTTACGATCCTGGATTCTCACATGGCCAACCACTGTTCAAATCTCAGACCTGGCAGCTTGAAAACCACACCAAGCATGTGTGCATGCATGCCCAAAATCCTGGGAGGAGAATAGAGAAGGGATTGTGGGTATGGCTATCTCCCTGGGGTGGGGGTGGGGGATGATTTCTCACTTTCCCTTTTACTGTCTCTCTCTCTCTCTCTTTCTCTCTCTCTCTCTCTCTCTGTCTCTTCAGCTAGCACCCATGTCCTATGGCAAAAAAGCTAAAAATAATAATAATAATAATAATAAATATGAAAGGAAAAGAAAATGTTAAGAGACTCAAATTCAGAGGTGAAATAGTTTATTTATCAGATAATCTGGGAATCCTGGAAGTGAATGGTCCATGTACAGGACACAGGTCTGGCTTTCAGGGGCAGGGGACCTAAAGTCAAATCACATCATATGCTGCCTTGTTTTGAATACGTTCCCCAAAAAGCCTGTGTTGGAAACCTAAATCCCCAATGCAACAATAATGAGAAATGGAGTCTAATAGGAGGTGTTTAGGTGATTAACACTGATTATAAAAGGGCTGAAAGGGCCAGGCGATGGTGTGGCAGTGATGCAACTGCACTCACATGGCAAAGACCTAGGTTCACATCCCAGGACCTCCGCAAGCATACCAGCGCACAAACGTACACCCATGATCCTTCTGAGGGACACATGATCAACAAGACCCCTTTTAAGCAACGATTCCCATAAAACACATACCTGCCGAACTTTCTGCCAACAGGCTTACTTTACCAATGAACGTTCTGACTACAGATCATGGGCACATGCCCAAAACAGCTGTGGTTACTGAAGAGCAGCAGGGTTCTAGAGCCCTACAAACTGGATGGGGGTTCAGAACCCATTTCCAACACTGTCCCAGCAGCCACACTGAGCTACTAGTAGCCATCACCAGCACTGGGCCCAATGTAAAGTCCAGCGGGCAGGAAGGAGGAAAGAAGGGAAAGTTCCCACCTCCCACGATCTCCAAAGGGCAAAGGCCAAGGTGGAGGTATGATGGAGGCCACTGCTGCCAGAGACATGTCACATGTCACTAACATGTCACGCATCACTAACAACACACAGCTGATTCTGGATACTGGAGTAGTGACCTGGGAACTTAAAAAGGTTAAAGACAATGCCTCAGCTGGCCCAGGGGGAACACGTGTAGACTGAGCACACTCAGAACAGGGTGGTGGGCTCACCACAAATAGCCCCTGTTTACCTCATCTCCTTTCTTTCCTTTTTCCACTCCTGCAAAACCAGCTGTGACTCGGCATCTCTGTGAACCTGCAAGACACAAGCCAAGCCAATTACAACGACTGTTTTGGTTTCAAATACATTCATTAAGGGGTGATTTATTATTTTTTTTTAAGAGAGTTTCTTTTTGCTATAAGGTGCGTGCACTTACCAGAAAGACAGAGAGATAGAAAGCAAGAAGTCACCACCCCTGGGGGAGAATGGTCACAGTGCAGTCCCTTTTCCATTCTCATCTTGGGATTTTGAGTATGCACACATTTGTGCCCGGCATGAGTTTTTTTAAGCTGCCCGGTCCAAGACTCAAACTGCGGTCAATTACATGGGAATCCAATGACGTAACCATTACACCATTTGCTGGTCCCAGGAGTGAGAATTTTCTAAGGGGTAGTTTTTCTTGGAGGAATTTTATTCCTTTAAGTTTAAGAGGCAGGCACTTAAACCATACATTTTCAGACTTCCCAGATGAAATCTTGCCTTCTTCATTAAAAAAAAAAAAAATGAATGTCCAACATCAGGAACATGGTTTAACAAATAAGGAATATTCTAAAAGCATTAAAGTATTAGTAAAGACTATATATAAACATAATGCATATGTATCCATATAAAAGGCTTGTACACTTATATACATATTTATTACATATGTAAACATACTGAACACATACTACTTATTGTGTGTGCATGGGTTTTGTATAAACATAATAGCTGTTAAGTTGAACATGTAACAGTACATCCACTACCTGTAAGCATATGAATATATGTGCACATATTTGGAGATTAACATGGAATTTTGTTTTTTATAATTTTATACAAGGGTAATAGAATTATAAATGGTTTTCATTTTTTCCTCATTTTTTCTTTAACGTAATATTAGCTTTCTGTTTAAGAGGAAAAAAAAATTATTTTTTACAGAAGACAACAAGGGAGAGCACCTCAACAAGGAGAAGCATAGAATTTTCTGGTGGGCTGAAATGTGAGCGAAAGGCAAGGAAAAAATGACAGCTGCCCACGAACTCACAAATGGAATGACACCAATCTCTCTCAAAGGTTCTTGTGTCTAAATAGAAACACTGAAGCCAGGATCAGAAGTGCACGTGACCACAGGGGGCAGGTGGGGCTCCCAGCAATTCATGACCACGGGGGTAACCTTAGAACATGAAGGAAAACACCAACAGGCAAACCATCTGCTCTGACAGGTGCCAAGGCTCTCTGTCACATCTGCCCAGCTCAACAGTGTGACTACTCAGTCACCTGCTAAGGGTCTCTGCCAGTCACACAAAATCCTGGTCCCAACTGAGCTTGTAAATTGGAAATTCTTACAGAAGCCCACTGGCTGCGCCCCCAGGCAGCAGCTACCACTAAATAAACACTGGTATGCGCCCCTGAGCACCAGTCCACTGGTCCAGCAGTGCTGGAGGGCTTCGAGTAGGTTCTAAGAGTGTATTTTACCAGGTTTTCACATTTTCCATCAACAAATTGCTAGCAAATTGAGGCTCTACAAAGTACATGAGTAGATCAGAAAAGGGAAAATTGGTAGGGTGCCTCAGGCATTTATTTATATACACATAATTGTGTGTGTGTGCGTGTGTGTGTGTGCACGCACATGCGCGTTCATTCAGCATCTGCCATGTGCCAAGCATCATTATGCTAGATGCTAAACTACAACAGAAAGGGCCAGCAGGTGTCATGGTGATTAAGGTACTGGACTCTCACATCACAGTCCATGGTTCGAATCCCAGACCTGGCAGCTTGCTTTCTCACTTTCCCTCTCTCTCTCTCTGTCTCTCTCTAGTGAGCCCATGAGATCAACAGCAAATTTTTAAAAATAATAATGGTTAATAAAATTAAATAAATAATTTAAAACTCCGTGTCCACACCCCCTCTTGGTTCGTGATCTAGACCCCTGAGTCCTCCCCTAGGTAGGAAACAGGAGCTTCCAGCGCCTTACTTCATCCATGTTACAGAATGGATGTTGAAGCCCTGAGCGTCTAGAACATGGTTAATTTCTATATTTCTAAATGGCTCAATTCTGCCAATCACAGGCTTCGTGATTCCAAAACAGTTACTTATTTCTTGGCCTCAGTTTTCTCTCCTGTACAATGGAGGTACCAATAAAAATGCTAATTCCCCCTTCTTCCTTCCCCTACCCTATATCTTGTATAATTAACTCTATAAATCAAGAAATATTTTCACCACTCTCAAAACACACACTCATTTGCCAAACTTTTTTATACAAGTCAGAGAGGGGAAGACAAAACGAAATGACAATTGTTTCCAAAGCTAAAATGTGGTGACACCATCCACATGCAGTTACACATACACAGATGACCAATCGCCAGGGTCACAGAGAGACGGCAGTGTGGTCTCTGGTTTCCCTGAGACCTCTAAAACAGGGATACACTTCAATGCAGAAGCTCAAAAAAAGTTGGGCATCACACAGGCCTAGATTCTAGTCCTGCTCTGTCATTTTATGTCCTCAGACATGTCACATAACCTCTCCAAAACCCAGTTTCTTTATTCTAAAATGAATGGTCACCACCCACGAGACAGGTGTGACTGAGTGAATAACGTGCACAGAGCGAGCACCCAGCACCGTGCCAGGCAGCGGAGTGACTCTCAGCACTCCATGGCATCTGCACAGACTCTCGGCTACTCTAACCCAGGACTGTGCCTCACATTTTTAGAAAATCATCTCACCAGCAAGCATAGTAAGGGACACTGAACTAGTCCTCATCAGAGAGAAGCCAAGAACCAGCACAGCCAAAGCATACTGGACACAGAGCTGGGACGTGCAGGGCCCCACGCACTGGGACACACACACCCAAGTGAGGCTCTGGCTGCTGTTCCTTAGCTATTCCTCGGCTCTCTGCCTGAGCTCCAGGTCCAGGCAGCTCGGCACCGGCTGCCAGCTGGGGCAGGCAAGGAAGTTCCTTGCCCATTCCCCAAGCC
>NW_006159512.1:6928456-6939110 GCF_000334495.1 Tupaia belangeri chinensis
GGCCCCGGCTGCCAGCTGGGCAGGCATGGAAGTTCCTTGCCCATTTCCCAAGCCGCTGGCAGGTCATGGGCAGAGACTGCAGGGTCTGTGAGCCAAGAGAATGGACATCTGTGTCCCTTGTCCTAAAAGAACCACCATTCAGACTATGATGGCTGCAGCCCCCACAACTGAACCAAGGGAGAAAGCCAGGTGCCCAGTGAATCTGGGAAATAGGGAGGTCACAGGTACAAGAGAGGAGCTGCTTCCTTGGGCCAGGAAATGGTCCTAAACAAGGACACTCCTCACTACCTGTCCAAAACTTGCAACCAAACTTACAGAAAGAAGGCATTGTCTATGAAGCCAGCAAACTGCAGATATTATCTTCAAAGTTAACCTGAGGCTGCACTCAGGGATCCTGACTCTTGCTTTAAGAGACTCTTTCATTAAGTCATGGCGCCCACATGGAAATGTTCATTCCACAGGACCCGGCATTTTGCAGATGTGGAAACTCAGACCCAGATGGAGAAGTCGCACAGCAGGTTGAAGGCAGAGCCAGGCTTAGACCCAAACACTGGAAGAGCTTCCTGAATCCCACTACTCACTACTTCCCCTCAACGTGACTTGGTTTGTTAGTGAGGACACCAGGTTTGCACTGACAGAGGATCAGAAGCAAATACCTGCTTTCACAAAGACGCTCTGGAGGACTTTTGTGGGCATGTTTCAAGGTCCTTTCCGAAACACTGTCAAAACAGTCTTGGGGAAAAGTAACTCCAATAGTTACTTTATAGTCTACTGAAGACAACATAAACTTATACTCTATAACAATCAAAAAGAAAATACCTGACGTAACCTTGGCCAGCAGACTAACTTCAGCCTAGAGAAAAAGGAACAAACAAACAAAATCCCAAACCTGCATCTGCTCCAATAACCCAGTCAAGGTCTGCAGCCAGGTCATGGTTTGGATATACTGCTCCGTGTTCATGATTCTGAGCTCGGATCGCAGCTCTGGAATAATTGCTCCGGTTCTCCAGCCATGCTTTAGGGTCAAATCCTGATCACAAAGATGACACAAGTTCTCAACAAAAGCTCCACCAAATTCGTACCATTCCATGACTTTTCCCAGACACAACGGGCATTCATTTAATTACGTTTTAATTGTAATGGTTGGTTATTAATCAAGTTGAAGTCAATCAATTACACTTAATTAGAACCAATTTGGCCGGAGCCTTTAGCCATTTCACCCCCAAGAAAGTTTCTGTTCTGGAATAACTGCTGTGACTCACAGCTCCTTCAGAAACACAGGGCCTGGAATCAGCGGCCATGCGTGTCTAAGACCAAGGAGGGCAGGGGCAGGAAGAGGCTCCACCTCAACACTAGCACAGGTCTTCATTCGATTCATCACGGGCTTCGGGAGAGCACTTGCTATGTGCCAGGCCCTCTGGGTTCTGGGGAATCAGGGAATCTTGGACTTGGAATGAGCACACAGCATATGCATACATGATTACATTTTTCATTCCAGATACTGAAACCCCATGACTTGACAATAGGTCAGGGTATCTAATATCAGCTATGTCCTGGAAAATCTAAGATACGCAGTTGACATGCCAAATGACCATTCATTTTCCCATTTGGCAAATATTTATCAAGCACTGCTATTTACCAGGCTCTGTTCTAAAGACTGAGAAAAAAGCAATGAAAGACAAAAAAAAAAAAAAAAAAAGAGAGAGAGAGAGAGAGAAATTTCTGCCCTTATGGAAAACAATGAAGAAGCAAATCAATACACAAGGGCAGGCGGTGATATATACAGTGGAGCAGGAGGGGAAGGAGTGGGGACAAGGAGTTACCATTTTATATAGGGTGGTGAGGAAGACCAGACCAGCCTAAAAAGGGACATCTGAGCAGAGCTCAGAAGAGAAGGAGGGTGAAAGTGCACAAATATGAGAACGGACAGATTCTGGTGGCTGGAAGAATAGCAATCAGAAAGGCCCTGGGGGGAACCAGCAGTTAGCGTAATGGCTATGTCACTGGACTCCCACATAGTCGACCGTGGTTCGTGTCCCAGATCCGGTGGCTTAAAACACACGGGGCGCATGTGTGTGCGTGCCCAAGATCCCGAGAGGAGAATGGAGGAGAAGGGATTGCAGTGTGGCCATCGCCCCTGGGGGGTGATTTCTCACTTTCTGTCTCTGTGTCTCTGTCTGTCTGGCGAGCACACGCGCCCTATAGCGAAAACCTCTCCAAAAAAAAAAAGAAAGGCCCTGGGGCAGGAACATGTGTGGGTGGGGGGGTTAAGAAGCAAGAAGTCAGGGGACTAGACCAAAGTATTGGGTTGTCAGGAAAGTCATGATGCATTTTTGCCTAGAAAAACTACATCGTGGCTTTCCCAATGACTCAATAGAAGAGGCGGAGGTAGGGGATGCCTTTGGAGAGGTGGGGGTGGGGACAAGATCAAGCGGGCAACTGGAGGAAGTCAGGTGCTTGCTCTGAGGAAGAAAGTGCTCGGATTTGAGGGACAAGTAGAATCTGTTTCAAATGTTCAATCTGGCTATATACTTAGCTAGAATTCTAAGCCCTAAGTAAGGGCTAAGGATGCCTACCTTCTTCACAGGATCTTTCTTTTCTTTTCTTTTTTTTTTTTTTTTTTTTTGAGAGATTTTTGCAATAGGGCACATGCACTTGCCAGAGAGACAGAGAGACAGAAAGGAAGAAATCACTCCCTGGTGGGGGGGTGGGGGGGGTGGCCATGCTGTAATCTCTTCTCCTCCATTCTCCTCTTGGGATTTTGGGCACACACACACACACACAAACACATGGCGTGAGTTTTAAAGTCACTGGGTCCAGGACTCAAACCACAGTCAACTACATGGGAGTCCAGCGATGTGACCATTATGTCATCTGCTGGTCCCACAGGATCAATTTCTTTAAGTCTTTCAGTATTTCTCTTTCTCCTACAATACACAGAAACCTACAGCACAGTCTTAAAAATATTATCGATGGTGGCGAACTTCTGAAGGTAGTTTTTATTTATTTTGATGCATTATAAAAGAAATAGGGGCTCACCAAGTGGTATGGTGGTTAAGGGCACTGGACTCCCACAGAGTCAACCACAGTTCAAGTCCCAGACCTGGCAGCTTGCTTTCTCACTGTCTCACTGTCTGTCTGTCTCTCTCTCTCTCTCACCTTCTCTGGTCAAATTAAAATAAATGGATAAATAAAGTTAAATTTTAAAATAATCATTAAAAAATGAATAGGAAAGGACACTGGCATTTATTTTTTATGTTTTCTTTCTTATTATTTAACAGGAAGATAATTCGCTAATTTCCATCATTTTGGGAAAAAAATATCTTTTTCAAACCAATCCATCCTGTTCTACAGTGAGTGAGACACAGGAAAACATGGCCTACTCCTAGTTTTTATGAAAGCATAAAAATGACTTAACAGAGAAATTTGTTAACATGGGACTAACACAGCTGTCCCCCAACCAAGGAAGAGAAAAAGGCTCCTCACCGCCAGGTCACTGTATATGTGATCACCGAAGTACAACACTTTGGATCCTCTCCACCCGGTAAGCTTCAAAAATTCATACAAGTTACCCTGAGACAAGAGAGAAACACAGATGGCAGATCATACGACAGATACCCATAAAGCCACAGTCCAAAACTTTCAAATGATTCAAAAAAATTTTTACTTTTGTCATTATTTAAATATTAAAATATAAAAATAAAAGCAGGGTCCCAGAAAATCATTGAGATCTTCCTTCTAGGTCAAATGTACTTTTCAAAAAGAATTCATCCTACATAAACCTCTTCATAACTATCTGTTTACATTTAACACACTGTGTCCAACCCTCCATGCCCATAAACTTTAATGTGCCATTTACAGTAGCTGAGAAGTCATGATTCATTTCACCAATTCCCGAATGTTAGACATTCACATGCTTGTCTATTTTGCAACTTCATGATAAGCATTCTTGTAGCAAAGTTTTATCAGCTACATGTTAATCATTTCTTAGGTTAACTTCCTAGACATAAAATAACTGTGTCAAAGCTAATTTTTTTCTTTTTTTAAAAGAATTATTTTATTGATTATATTATCCTTTTGTAAAATTTGCTATAGGGCACATGAGCTCACTAGAGAGACAGAGAGAGAGACAGAAAGTGAGAAAGCAAGCCACCAGGTCCAGGACTTGAATTGCAGTCACCCATGCAGGAGTCTGGCACCTTAACCATACCACCTGCTGGTCCTTAGAAGCAACTTTTTAAAGGTATATAAAATATAGTTACTGGAGCCAGCAGGTAGTATGGTGGTTAAACTGCTGGACTCTCACATGGGCAACTATGGTTCATGTCCTGGACTCCGTGGCTTGAAAATCATGTCAGGCGTGTGTGTGTGCATGCCCAAAACCCCAGGAGGAAAACAGATTGTGGCATGGCCATTCCCCACCCTTCCCCAGGGGATGATTTTTCACTTTTCTCTCTCACTGTCTCTATCTCTCTCCAGCAAGTGCATATGCCCTATGGCAAAAACCTAAAAAGAAAGAAGGAAGGAAAGAAAAAAATACGGTGACTGCTGAATCCAGGCAACAGCTATGGCCTCACCAAGAATGTTAACAGTATAGTACAGAGACCACAAAACAACTTTCAGTGGTCGCATTTATACACACAGCCAGGTGTCTGGTAGGCTTACGACCTAGGGGTATAGTCTCTGTCAGTATACTCTATTATTATTTATTCACACAATGATAAAACTACCTAACAACACTTTTCTCAGGACATATTCCCATCATCAAGCAATGCATCACTGCATTTGTAAAAAAAATAAAAATAAAAATAAAAAACCTACCTTCCATAACAGAATAATTGCCAGCAATTCCAATCATTCATTCAAACATGGGAGAGCCTTATATGACACCAAACTATATTAAATGTTCACGTATAACATATCTCATCAGGAAATAATTACTCATTTGGGTGAAAAATATGCCATGATGAAATGCTCCTTAAAGAGAAATTTCCAAGGTTTACGACGAGCATCTTACATTTTATATACTACGAAACTAACGCCTTAAGTTTTGCTTTAGAAAACTGTTGAAATCTGAGTGAATTTAGAAACTCTACAGAAGATGTAGAAACTTCAGCCTGTTTTACTGCCAAGGTATACGCAGTCAGTTTACAGACAGCACCAGGCCTGGCCCATGGCAAGCCCCAGTGAATGTCAGCTGTCATCACTATTACTGACCACGAAGCAAGCAATGCGAAGGGTACACTGGTCATGAGATACCTGCTTGTAAATCTGGCCTTTCTGCAACTTGTGGATCTTATCCCAGAGTAAGACGCCTTTCTCATTCACCTTCCGAAAAGGTCTAAAACAGAAATGATAAATGTTACGTTGCACAGTAATAGCACAGCTGAAATACTACATTCAATCAGGTAGTGACTCCTTCTAAAACTTAAAAAAAAAACCCTCAATCAAAACCTCCACCACATTCCCTGCCAAAGCATCATCTAAGGGAACTTGAAAAAGTTCAAGGAAAAATGCAATTAAAAGAATGAGTTTGTGCAAGTGCATAAAAAATCAAACAAAAACAAAACAAAAACAAAAAAAAACAACAACAACAAAAAACAGTGAAGCCCATGCAGTTTCTTCATAATATGCATTTTTCCATGAACTTCTTCTTTTTTTTTGAGAGAGGTTTTCGCTATAGGGCGTGTGCGCTCGCCAGACAGACAGAGACATAGAGACAGAAAGCAAGAAATCACCCCCCAGGGGGGATGGTCATGCCGCAATCCCTTCTCCTCCATTCTCCTCTCGGGATCTTGGGCATGCACGCACACGCGCCCGGCGTGAGTTTTAAGTCACTGGGTCTGGGACACGAACCACGGTCAACTACGTGGGAGTCCAGCGACATAGCCATTATGCTAACTGCTGGTTCCCTTCCATGAACTTCTTATAGACCTTTTCATACATCCTAAATTATACATAATTCAGTATCCAAAGGTGTTTTGTACAAAAATAATAATAATTCAGGGTCAAATAAATTTGGAAAACGTGGGACCAGCCGATGACGGAGTAATGGTTATGTCGTTGGATTCCCATGAGGTCGACCACAGCATAGGCCCTACAGCAAAAAAATAAAAATCTTAAAATAAGTAAATAAATATTTTAATAAAGAAATCTTAGCACCACTGAGTCCCTCAAAACTAACAGCAGCACACCCAGTTACTATCTCCCCAAATTTTCTGCTGACCACTTCCCAAGGCTACTGTGGCAGGAAGAGACTGTAAGACATGGGAGAGCTTTACTCCACCTGATGCAAACCCAGGTTGCAGACAAGTCCTATAAAACCCGACTGGAATTTTAAACATGCCCGTTAGAGCCCCATTTAAAGAGACACCCATTAGGTCCTTTGTTGTCGCTGTTGTTTTCTTATATTTCATTATAGGTCTGTATCTAAGGATCATCTGATTTACTACATGATATAAAGTTTGAATTTTTCACTATGTCAATCATTTTTTTAAATAATTATTGTATCCAATTTTATTCACCATAATCATCATTATTATTTTAGTTGAACAGAGAGAGACAGATGGGGGAGAGAATTGAGAAAGCAAGCTGCAGGTCTGGGACTCGAACCATGGGTAGCCATGTGGGAGTCCAGGGCCTTAACATGCCACCTGCTGGCCCCAAGTCAATCATTTTCTTAAAGCCTGACTCACGGGTCTGAAGCAGCCTGGGTTGAATTGAGAAGCATCTCAATACTCACAAGCTGTCTGCTCTTTACTAATCTCACTGTCCTCGTGATGATTTGCTAGAAAGGTTAAAAATCGAAAGCTATAATCTCAGATGCTTCTGATTTTGCCAGCTAGATTTTAGCAGGACATACTACATATGTAGTCCCAGCAGCAAAGGAATAAACTCTAGGTCTCCAGGGAAACAGCACTCACCTCCGCTTATCGTTGAAGAAGTTTGGCTTCTCAGCCTGAACGATGACGACATCAAACAGGTCCCTCCAGTCCTTCCCAACGATATACCTCATTCCTTTGTCCCTAGAACAAGCCAGCCAGATCAGTCTAGCATGAAAGGGAGTAACTACTTTGTGCAAATTTTTCTTTCCAATTTCCAACTGCCAAGTTATATAGAATACAAGAAATGAGCCAGAAACGTAGGGCGACTTACACAAAGCTGCTGGGGCTGTTGGTGATGAGGAACATCTTCTTGCCGTGATCGGCCAGTTTGGCCAACACTGCACGGGTCTGCTCAGCATAGCAGATGTACTTTTCTAAGAGCAAGAGGAAAATTCACACACAGAGTCAGCATGAAATCGGTCCATCTGCTAATACTCACCACGTGAGGCACATTGGTGTTGCACTGCTCTGGTTGGGGAATAAAAGTCCTAAGGAAACTTGACTCAGGGTGCACAGGAATACCCAGCACATCATTAACAAAGACCTCACCTCCTTGGTCTACGTGGGAAAAACTAGCAGGCTAAGGGCTTCCAGACCCTGTCCTTTTGAGTCAGAATTATGTCTAGCTCTGGGACAGAGCAGGAGACATCTACGATGCCAGGATGCCAGACCCTTGGCTGGCACCCAGAGGAGATGCACAGAGCCCCTGCTCCGCACCTGGGACTTGAGCATGCCCAGTTGAATGCCTGCTCTGCTGCACAGTGAGTGGAAAGGCCGATGACACCGTGCAGTACGTACCAATGTCTGCTTCGATGGCTCTGTACATGATTCCTTTGATGTGCACGTCTCGGATTGCATCCTGTCGAAACACATTTGTAATCACTGAAAGTGTAACTGACATAGCCTGAGTAGTAGCTCACATGAAAAGGCACTGGAGGTTAGCAGGTGGCGGAGTGGTTACATCACTGGATTCTCACATGGCCAACCATGATTCGAGTCCTGGACCTCATGGTTTCAAACTCACGCTGAGTGTGCATGCATGCATATCCAAGATCTCAGGAAGAGAATGGAGAAGAAGGGATTGTGGCATGGCCATCCTCTCGCTGTCTCCAAATCTCTCTATCTCTCATTCCCTCGCATCCCAAGACAAAAATCTCTTAAAAAAAAAAAAAAAAAAAAGGAAGGAAGGAAGGAAGGAAGGAAGGAAGGTAGGGCATTGCTGATCACTCTGTCTTTAGAAGTCTGGCAATCTAAGCTCTGAACAGAAACTAAATTCTGGTCCATTTATCATAGGCATTCCCTTGGGAAAAGCTTAAGTTTCCCTGGTAATAGTGGCAGTACCTGGTGCAATTTACAAGTGTCACCTGGCAGATGTCATTTATGTGAATAATTCTGAATGTGGTCCCACGTGACAGTCATTTCTACACAGTATCATGGACAAATGATTCCAGGTCATCTGGGCAGAGGGAACCCTGGCTCTTTCTATCTTTGCATCCTCCCTTGCCCATCCCTAGACTCCAGCAGCAGGTCTGGTCATCTAGAGACAAACAGGGAACAGGGTCCTCCTCTCCCTGGTGCTACCCATGGGGCCAGGAACTGTCAATGAGACATCAGCTCAGGCAGAGAGCTAGTACTGCTGGCAGAGGGGGAGAGGAGGAGGTTAACCCTTTGTAGGCTCAGGGGCATGGCAGCCTGATGCATCGCAGGTGGCACTGCACAGGCCTCTACATAAACAACACTCCCGGAAGCACAGGAGAACTTTCTGGAGCCAGGAGCAGAAGACTGGGCTGCAGGTACAACTGTGCCCTGGCCTTAGACTGCAAGTGGAAGATTTCTGTCCAAAGCAGGCATGTAACCTCACCTCTATTCCCTTCCAGCAAAGGCCACCCTCAGTGTCACACCAACAGTAGAAGGCAGTAGTTAAATGCAAGCCAAACTGCCTGGCTTCAAATCCAGGCTCTGCTAACTTACTAGCTGTGTGATCTTACACAATTACACAAGTATTTGACTTCCCTGTAAAATAGGGTGCTGATAACAGTGCCCGCCCCAAGGTATTACTGTGAGGATTTAGTGAGGTAATACACAGAAAGCACTGAGAAGGGAACCAGGGACACAAACTGCGTACATGGTGGAAGAAATACTTGTAAAAGCCAAACTTTCAAATAAACATCTCTCCTCAAGAATGGAAGGGTTGCTACGAGTAATTCCTAAAGGTTCTGGAAGATGAAGTACGTGCGTACCCCAAGAGAGGAATAAAAACTGAACACTCGCTTCTCACCTAGGCACAGCCGCTTTGGCTCCACACTAACTCAAGCGCCCTGTGAGGCTGGAAGCCACGTGGTCGACTGCAGGGTTGGATCCCCAGGTCAGCCTGAACACATGACGGGCATATTCTGAGGGGTTGGAGGCTAGAGAACAGGGGTCGTGGTGAGACCAGATCCTGTCAAGGAGACCTCTTACCCTCTCTTTCTATCTCTGTGTGTGTGCACATGGAATGTAGAGACTGATGCCGAGAAACTATCATTCATCCTTCCTCTTCATAAAACCCAGGATTTGGACGGTCAAATTTTAAAATTACTCATAAACATATAATAAAAAACATATAGGTGTGTATATGTGCCTTTTTAAATGTAAATATTTTAAATAAACACATATTCATAAATAACATATACTATAAAT
Source organism: Tupaia belangeri chinensis (assembly GCF_000334495.1). NCBI lineage: Eukaryota > Metazoa > Chordata > Mammalia > Scandentia > Tupaiidae > Tupaia > Tupaia belangeri. Next base: position 6,938,020 of record NW_006159512.1, read on the forward strand.
ATTGAATTATTATGTACGTTTTTTAAAGAGAATTATTTATTAATTTTTTTTCAATTTGCTATAGGGCAAATGTGCCCACCAGAGACAGACAGAGAGAGAGGGAAAGTGAGAAAGCAAGCTGTCAGGTCCAGGACTCGAACAGTGGTGGATCATGTGAAAGTCTAGCACCTTATCCACTACACCTCCTGCTGACCCCAATTACATAAGCTTTCAAGCACTGGAAAAGTTTGTGCAGCTTAAAGAACATACATAAATATATAAGCACAACTAAATACAAATATAAATTAAAACATATACAATAGATATTTAAATAAAAACAATGTGTATGTATGAAACTAAGTATTCATATTTGACTATATCCCTCTCCATGGGATTCTTCCTTAGTTTCTGCAGAGGCTCAGAGGGCCATGTGGATCTCTGTGAGTGAGAGAAAAGCTACCTCCTCTGGACACAGGGACAAAAGGACACTGGCCCACAGCCCAGAGCGTGAAGCGTGGCTCTTTGTGTGAAGAAGAGATGGCCCTCTCTGCAGGCAGGCAAGCTGGGCACAGGTCAGACCTCAGTCCTCACCACCCTTTGGCCAGGTACACTGGCACTGCCCTCTCGGTCAGAAAGGATTAGAATTCCAGATCACAACACGAGCTCCATCTCGTTTTAACAAGAACTTGACTGATCCCCCATTCTTCTGATGTGACATCTTTCTTACAGTTTTCAAAGTTAAACCCCAAATAAAGGAGACCCCAGCAGAAAGACTACTGACAGCACCCAATCTTTTTTTTTCTTCTTTTTTTTTTTGGAGAGATTTTCTCTATAGGGCGCGTGCGCTCGCCAGACAGACAGAGAGAGACATAGAGACAGAAAGCGAGAAATCACCCCCCAGGGGGGATGGTCACGCCGCAATCCCTTCTCCTCCATTCCCCTCTCGGGATCTTGGGCACGCACACGCGCCCGGTGTGAGGTTTTTTTTTTTTTGAGAGATTTTCACTGTAGGGCGCGTGCGCTCGCCAGACAGAAAGAGAGAGACATAGAGACAGAAAGCGAGAAATCACCCCCCAGGGGGGATGGTCACGCCGCAATCCCTTCTCCTCCAT